>NC_135441.1:2375000-2642500 GCF_051991255.1 Vanacampus margaritifer | reverse complement strand
GGACCGTCCACAAGTTACGTTTCCAAAGTGAACAATGTCAATGGTGACTTGACTGGTAATTTGAGCCTCTGTAACACGCAACTTGCACACGCTCCTCAACTTTGACTTGGCCAGCTGAATGAATCCTCCTTAATATTTGGCCAGTTTCATCCGGCTTTTGGCTGGACCCAAATCTTTGGTGAATCCTCCGTGGCTTTACTGCTTTTGAAGAAGTGCTTCTTTGCTATAGGGCATAATTCCACCTTTGATGTCCGCCGTGGGAAGCAATAATTATTTGTGAGTGTCGTGGTTGTCATTAGAAGCCATGTCATATATGCGCGTTTTACGGACGCGATATGTCACGATGATCACGTGACTGTCCAAAATGGCGAAGTTGTTGAAATTAACCATTTCACAGAATAGCTAGTTAGTTTTTCATAAGCTTTGTATTCCTTTAAGTGCATTATGAGGCAGAAACATTCTTATTTTATCCATGGTCCATGTGTAAAATAACAATGTACTAAGGGCTTAAAGTTGCGTTCCTAAAATCTAAACGGCCATGTTTGACATTTTGAGTTAAATGTTTTTCTTTTAATGGGCAAAAGTCCATCCATCCATTTTCTTAACCGCTTTTCCTCACAAGGGTCGTGGGGGGCACTGGAGCCTATCCCAGCTGGTGTTTTATAAAATAAATGAAGACAAAGTTCTATTTCTTTTTTTTTTTATAATGAAAATATGTCAAAGTACAATTTAAGGCACATTCCCTTCTTTTAAACATGGAGAGTGAATTACAAAGTAGCCTTGGTCCAGAATATTGAAAAATAATTAAAGTGAGCCAGATACCAGCTGTCAAACTAATTTACAGCTACCAGCCAGGCACTCATAGGTAATGCTAATAGCTAGCTGCTAGCCACTTACGTCGGAGACTTCTGCTGTATCATAGAATGACGGTGTAATTAATTCGCGGTTTCTTAGCGTCCTAAATTAGCGATTGAATATGAGTTTGGGATAGCGTTGTGTTGATGTTGGTCTCAACTTTGTCAGTCAAAGTAGGGCTGGGCGATATAAACAGTATATTCAATATCAGGTATACATTTTGCATCCCGGCAATGTTATAACAAATAAAAGTAAACAAATAATCACAAGTGATTCATGAAGCTTCAGTTTCCATCACTATTTGCAACTATTTCACTATGTCACTTTGTGTTATATAAAACGTAGACTTGTGCTGTTTACAATGGCCACTTGTGCATGCCCTTGTGATTTTCTAGTGAATACTTGCTCTAAGTCAGTTGTACTGTTTTCATTTAAAATATCAGCAATATTTTTTGTTTGCACTATTTTGCACCAGAGAGTGCTGACTTTTAATTTTGAGTTGAGATTTGCACTTTAAATGTTATCCAAAGTAAATGTATTTTTTCATTGTTTTTTTAATCCATTTAGCCTCTAAATCCAAGCTTCAATAAAGAAACACTAAACGCCTAAAAGGGAAGTTAACACGCCACCACGTGGGCCAACTTCAAAGTAAAAGTCTACTAAGGCTATTTGCATTGCAGTCAATGTATTATTTGGAAAACGTTATTTTGAAGTTAGCCTGAGCGTAAGCCGTGTGTTACGTTGAGTATGTTTGAGCTTCCTTGACATGTCTGAATGGTGTCCACTGTGAATTCACACTTTTTTGTTGTTTTTTTCCCCACCAACCAATCCGCGGATCGTGCACGATCCGAATCGTTGGGCCTGATCCTAACTGACCACAGAACAATGATGATTCGTTGCACCACTAGTAGCAACTTATCACTAATACAGTGTGAGTTTGCATATCTCATATCTATTTACATTTTGCTTTCCTCCTGACAGTTACTGTCTGCCAAGAAATTGACCCCACACTAATGAGGAAAAAAGCTTTCCCTTCTTGTCTCTTCCAACTACACTCTGTAACACTTTTCAATTGTAGCCTACTCCTCTGGCCTAAGCACACATGGCTTTGTTGCCTCAAGGGAGTAGTCAGCTCATATGATCTGTAAAGTGACATCTTTATATCACTAATCTTTTGTGGCAGGTCTATTAGTCAACCCAGAGCTTCCCAAACCATTTTCTGTCATAGAGAGTTTTCTCAGCTGTCTAGTGAACTACCCCTTTCTATCTTGTCCAGATTGGCCATAAAACCAGCATTATACATTCTCACCATTCCAATGATTAAATTAGGCCCTTCAGGTCTTTTTCTTTTCTTTTTTTTTTTACATGGGAGACATTCAACTAACTACATTAAAAAACAATGAGGATTCTGATTATAATTCTAGAAAGGACCACCTTACAAACTGCGCTATTGTTTTGTGGGGCCCAGGAGTGACATAACATACTAGTTCAGGGACTATAAAGAACACAAGCAAATCATCTGATCCAGCGTGTTGACCTCAGTGGGTCCAATAGTTGTAATTTGAAAACCAGCTTCTTATATATGGTACAATCAAAGCCCCTTAATAAAACTGTGTCTGTAGTGGCAGTTTAAATTCCACCCCACTAACAAGGTACAGCATACTGTATACTGTACCATACACATTATAATAGTGGTGCAAGGGATCACAAAAGTCACGATTCAGATCAGATTATGGAGACACGAATCGGATCGTTTTTCGGCACAAAAAAAAAGAAGCTAAATAGTTCTTCATTTTATTTTGTTAAATGCTTTTGTCCGTTAACTCTTTCACTGCCACTGACGTTTAAAGACGTCAAGTAAAAACCTACGGAGCGCTGCCAATGACGTCAAAATACGTCATCCAATTTTTTATTTTTTGAAACGGGTGGGGGGAAGCCTTCCGCATCTCTGGTGAAAGTTTCAATGAGGTCTGTTGTGCCTAAGGACTATTTTTGGCCCCTACAGGGCAGCGATGACTGTCTTTTGACAAGATCGGGTGGGCGTCAGTAGAGGCGGAGCTAGAGCGTCGAGCAGGAGATGAGAATGTTAGACAAAGGAAAAATGGCAACCGGTTGCGGCAGCTCACGCCCGAGCCATTTTTTTCAAATTCAAAAAGCATCGACCAACGATAAAGAGCACATTGATGACGACGATGATCATCATCGATGATGATGATGACTCCGTGGTTGGAAAGCATTGACGCGGCAGTAGGAGACGTGGGGTGGAGAGCTAGATGGCTGAGGAGGAGCACACGGAGAATGGCGCCCCGTTTGCAAGCAGCTCTACACTTACAAGACTAAAGGCATCGACCAACGCTAAAAGAGCACATTGATGACGACGATGATCATCATCGATGATGATGAAGGTGAATCCGAGCTTGACGGCGAAATTGGAACTGCTGACGCGGCGGCTACGACGGAGTCATAAACGCGGAGCACAATGCATATTCATCGGAGGAGTGTGTACAGTCTGCTACTTGCTATTTATTCCCCGGAAAAAAAGGCCGTCAAGAAAGTGTAACGTTTGCACGCGAAACGGACAAATGCGAAAGTGAAAGTAAACTGTTGTGCAAGTCCTGGCGTCTCCTTGCACGCAGGAGAGCGTTACAAAAAGAAAAACTGTATTTGAAACATCCACATAATTGTAAATAGTACCACAGTTGCACACATTTGTAAATAGTTTGCGAAATTGTTTTGTCAAATTGTTACACTGTTGAATGGAAATAAACGTATTTTGCAATCTAAAAACACTTTTTCATTGTTGGTGAAAGCGTTTTACAGAAGTAAAGCACTATTTAGGTTTTTGTGGCATCATTCATGGACAAAAAGAAGTGTAGAATTCACTAGAGATCATGAAATAACATTGTTTCACAAAAAGCTGTTTTTCTCCGTTTTTTGTTTCCAAACAGAGAATTTCGGTGAAAGTAACCATTTTCTATTGTTGATTACTGAAGAACGGAATAAGGTAGAAACAAACTTTTTTTTCTGATGAAAGATGAGAGTCCAATCTTTCATTTGATAGTATGTGTGTTTCCATAGTCCAAACACAACATTTTCTGTGGACCTTGAAAGATCAGTCAAAATACTTAAATCGGCTGGCACTGGCGACAACCCGTTTCTGAAAATGTCTGGCAGTGAAAGAGTTAAATAATAAATAAAAAAATCTACTCAAAATGTCTAATATGGCCGTTTAGGATTTAGGAACACAACTTTAACTGCAGTATGAGGCAGATACATTCTTATTTGGACCATATAAAAAAAATTAAGTATTAAGGCCTTAAAGTTTTGTTCCTAAAAGCTAAACAGCGTTATTTTTTAATGGGCAAAAGTGTTTTATAAAACACTTTTGTGTTTTATAAAACACTTTTAATAAAACTGTTTTGGGACAGTTTTTTTGTTTTGTTTTTTGCAATTTCTGATCCTGTACTGGCCTCACAGAACCTTTCTGCTGTCCAGGTAGTTCACCACCCCCACAAAGTAAGTCTCTGACAGGATGGGCTCAGACCTTTTCTTCATATGGCAGGTGTGAAACAAAGACAGAATAAACAAGTAAATAAAAGGTACACAAGACAAACCATGTTGTGCTTATCACTGCTAATCTGTGCAAACAAACATGACCGAGCATTTGACACCATAAATAGTTCGCTTGTTAACAATTTGTAACGTATCAACTTTATATCGTAACAATAATTTACCATTACCTATATGCAAAATACAGGAAATGCCTTTTATGGACGTCAGCGTCAGACACAACTCAGCAACTTTTTGCTTTGTTCTTTTTAGCGTGAGCAGGAAGCTCATACTGTATTCTCGCGCAGAGTCTCTTGCTCTCTTAAAGGGGCAGCGCTCTCCTAAAGGTAATGAAAATGGACCAAAAGAATCAGTCTTAAAAGGAACCCCAACTGTAATGACAAGTTTGCTGTATTTTAATTTATTTGGTTGGTACGAACATAACTATAAGATTCATTTTTCAAAAATCATTTCCAGTTGACTACTTTTTGTAGAAGCTTTATTTGGACGTACGCCGCCGCCGCCATTGACTACATTTACATGCAGTCAATATTTGGGTTAAGGTCAGAATTTTGGTTTCTGAAACAATCAAGGTAACACGTTGATATGCATGGCGGAAAGAGCTACTCCCGTTTACATACTCATTTGTGCTCGATTGGAATAACACGTTCGGACCGTGACGCACGGACAACGTAATTACGTAAATAGCGTAATTTCCGCTTTTAACTTACTATATACGTTCAATAAAAGACATATTTGTCACCCACCACGCTAAATAAAGTTGTTGGGTTTCCTCCTCGCTCGAGAAGTGTGGTTCTTTGCTGCAAGCATCATGTTTGTTGACAAAGACTTAAGTATTTACGGTGGGTTACACGCCAGAAGCACGGACTTATATACTTGTATTTACTGTATATGCATATAGACACAAACTGTGGCGTTTTCGCCGTAGTGACACAAAATGTGAAAACGCAGTGAAGAAATCAATTTATTCGTGGGAGGCTTCTTTAGCAAGTAGGACGGAACTGCGCATACAAGTCGTGACTACATAGACCAAGATTCCTTGCGAATCAAATCAGTGAAGAAGAAAGTAGCAAGCATGCGCACAGCGAAAAACATTGCCCCGTTCGATGTAGATATTCCAAACGCGTTTATATGAGCAAGAGAAACCCATGGGTCTTATAGCATATTTGGGTTTTAAAAGAGTTTTTGCTTGCATGTAAATGTAGTCAGTGCCATTGTTATTTACGTTGCAACGCATTCAGTGCGTAGTAACGTAGAATGGTGGCTGGCTCTCGGCCGAGCAATGTGAAACCCCTATAAAGAAAGCAAGGTAAGTCTACGTAGCGTTCCTAAAGGGACGATCAAAACTCTTGAATTCGTCTGGTGAATGACGAGAGCACGGCGTGGGGGAGGGTGACTCCCGATCGCATGCTGTTTCTTTAGGAATGTACGGGGGCTTACCTTGCTTTATTTAGAGGTGTTTCACATTGCTCGGCAGAGAGCCTGCCGCCATTCTACGTCACTACGCACTAAATGTGTTGCGATGTAAATAACAATGGCGGCATACATCCAAATAAAGTTTCTACAAAATGTCTCAAACTGGAAATTATTTTTGAAAAATATATTTTATAGTTATGTTATCCATCCATTCATCCATCCGCTTATCCGGGGTTGGGTCGCAGGGGCAGCAGCTTTAGCAGGGAAGCCCAGACTTCCCTCTCCCCAGCCACTTCAACCAGCTCTTCCAACGGTATCCCAGGGCGTTTCCAGGCCAGCCGACAGACATAGTCTCTCCAGCGTGTCCTGGGTCATCCTCGGGGCCTCCCGCCGGTGGGAAATGCCCGGAACACCTCTCCAGGGAGGTGTCCACGAGGCATCCCAACCAGATGCCCGAGCCACCTCAACTGGTTTCTAGCGAGTAGCGGCTCGACTCTGAGTCCCTCCCGGGTGACCGAGCTTATCACCCTATCTCTAAGGGAGACCCTGGATAGCCTGCGGAGGAAACTCATTTCGGCTACTTGTATCAGGGATCTTGTTCTTTCGTTCACGACCCACAGCTCGTGACCATAAGTGAGGGTAGGAACGTAGATCGACCGGTATATCCAGAACTTTGCTCCTTCTTTACCACAACGGACCGATACAGAGTCCACATCACTGCAGACGCTGCACCAAACCACCTGTTGATCTCCTGCTCCAACCTACGCTCACTCATGAACAAGATCCCAAGATCCTTGAACTCCTCCACTTGGGACAAAATCTCATCCCCGACCCGGAGAGAGTACTTCACCTTTTTCCGACTGAGGTCCATGGTCTCTGATTTAGAGGTGCTGATTTTCATCCCAACCGCTTCACACTCTGCTGCGAACCGCACCAGCTAAATTTGGAGATCACGGCTTGAAGAAGCCAACAGCACCACATCATCTGCAAAAAGCAGAGATGCATTGTTGATGCCACTAAACCAGACCCCCTCAACGCCTCGGCTGCGCCTAGAAATTCTGTCCGTAAAAGTTATGAACAGCAGGCAACTGCCGGCAATGCGGACCAAACTCTGACATTGGTCGTACAGGGACCGAACAGCCCGTATCGGTGGGTGTGGTACTCCGTACTCCCGAAGCACCCCCCACAGGACTCCCCGAGGGACACGGTCAAACTCCTTCTTCAAGTCCACAAGTAGTTATGTTAGTAACAACCAAATAAATAATATAGAGCAAACTTGTCATGTCGGGGTTCCTTTTAACTTTCTTGCAACGTGCTATTAGTTACTAAAATAATATCAGAGCCAAAACAAGTCCATTGCACAAATGGGATGGAATAATATGGAAAGAATACCTCCAAATTCTTCAAATTTACCCGAAAATAGCAGCTTAGATGGCTGGACACGATTGGGTGTTCCAAATAAAAATCAAAAACTGTTTTTTGGAATCAATACATTTGTCATTAAGCTTCTAGAGTAGCCTTTCTAAATAAATTGTATCTAACTCAATTTAATATATTTAAAGGCTGTGTCGATGCCAGGAGATCAACCAATTCAAGGCATTGATACACTAATCCGACGTCAGAATTCGGAAAGAGTCCGGGCGTTGGTATGTACCGCCTGACGTTGGTATGTTCCGCCTGATTAATGTCCAAAATCACTCTGATTGGCTGCTAGCTAGTGAATCAGTGCATAGGACAAGACAGGAAGTGACGAATGCGGATAAAAAGTAAGCATTGGAAAGTAGGGATGTAACAATAACGGCAATATTGTGATATCGCAATATTAAAACTGTCACAATATCATCGTCGTCATGCCACGTTATTAAAAGCAGTGCATCTGTTAAAAAAAAGTCAGATTGATTTCCATTTGTGCTGTTGTAGCACCCTCTGGTGGCTCGTTTGCAGTTTAATTTTCACAAGGCATGTTTTGGCCCTTCAATGTTTAAAATCCACGCTAATGTTCAGATGGGCGATGTAATATGTTTGTGAAACCAAGTCAATATGTGGAGGAACTCAATGTGTGCATTAGCAAGTAAGTGCCTTAATATTAAGTGCAATGTACTTCTCTACACATGTATACTTCTGTGAAGACTTCTGGGAAGTCTTCTACTTATTGCTGCACTTCTTATTTATTTAATTTTAATTTTATCTCTTTCTATTCTGTTGTTTTCTCTTTACTGTAAACTGCAGCTGGACGGAGTCCAGGAAAAAGTTCCCCACGGGGAAAATAAAAGTATATCGTATCGTATCGTAAGTGTTATTAGAGATTGTAGGTTGTTTATATGCATTGCTCTTATGTACAAAAGCACTATATTGTTTTAGTATGAGCTAATTTTTTTTACAATATTTGGACCTTTTTTATATGGCCTACCTCCCACAATATGGTGTTAATTATCGTATTGTGACCTTCTTATTGTGGTAATATTCGTATCGTGATGTTTGAGTATTGTTACATCCCTAATGGAAATCCTTTACAAAATACATTTTGCAAATTATTACCCTTTACATTTGGACTCAATTATGTCTGCCTGGACAGACGACCAAGAAGATGAATTAATCACTATGGTTTAAGAGACACCGGCATTGTATTGCATTACCGTTAAAGGCTTTGTCCATCGAGTGATGAAAGCCAACCTTATGGCGAGATATGCAATTGGATGAATCAGGTAGGATTTGCTTTAAAACAAACATACTATCACATCTGCATTGTCTTTTTTCAAATCCATTATTAAGGCAAAATGATAAAAACTATTTTTCACTTTTTCACCTCACCTAATGCTCCCATCATTACCCTTCTTCCTCCCTTCTGTTTCCCCCCTATTTGCCATGATAACCTCACACCAACAATTCATCCCCCACCCCACCTCTTCATGCATGTGTGCACACGCACGCACACACACAAACACACACTCTCTCTCCTCGCTCTTTCCTGTCCCTATACGGTAATCATTTGCTGGGACTTGTCAGGCCAATCGCACATTAACATATAAATAGCCACTGCACTGAATGCACATCACAATGTAGTACATTTAAATTTCAGTTCATTAGATTGAATGGGTTTTTAAATGTAGTCCCATCTAAGTTGTCAAGAGACAATTTAAGTCAGGGTAGTAGTTGTCCAATGCAGCACACAATTGTTTCTTGTTTTCAAAAGCAGCCAGCCATCATTCTAGTTTTAAAGTGCTAATTTAGGTGATTGGGTGGTGGGTGTATCTGTACATCTAATTGTTGAATACATTGTAATATGTGTCATTAATTCAATTTACTTTTTATAAAAAAATGCATAACAAAAGCTCAATCTCAAGTAGGGCTGCAACTAATGAGTATTTTAACTCATTCACTCTCACCCATTTTCACTTAAGCAACCCCCTTCGCCCCCAGCTGTTTTACTGGATTTTCACTGATTTTGCAAGGCCCACAGAATCTTCTTCGTTTCCATTCGGCTTTTCCCTTCAAGGGTCGCCACAGCGAATCAGTTGCCCTCCATCTAACCCTGGTCTCTGCATCCTCTGCTCTCACACCAACTACCTTCATGTCCTCTTGA
The DNA here is from genome assembly GCF_051991255.1 of Vanacampus margaritifer. Taxonomy (NCBI): domain Eukaryota; kingdom Metazoa; phylum Chordata; class Actinopteri; order Syngnathiformes; family Syngnathidae; genus Vanacampus; species Vanacampus margaritifer. The sequence goes on along the minus strand of NC_135441.1, from coordinate 2,633,076 downwards.
ACTACATCCATAAACCTCCTCTTTGGTCTTCCTCTAGACCTCCTGCCTGGCATTTGGCAATTCAGCATCCTTCTGCCAATGTACTCACGCCCAATTTACATACTGCGGAACGGACGCGGTGCGTTTTTCGTACGGCCGCCGCATTGCATAGAAAGCATTCGAGTCTGCGTGTCAATTCACACCAGCTGCAGTGTGTTGCGTATGCGGGGAAAGGATGCGGCGCTGCGGAAGGTTTCCGCAAGCATTCTATTTTTTTCCAGACGCCGCATGCGGAAGGCTTGCGGATTTTCATTCAGCTGAAAAAATTACATGAGCCGGACAGGAAGCGTCAACATCAAGGTCGATCCGGTATATTTGATGATATTTGATGAACTATTTTTCCTTTCTTTTTTTTTAATATACAGTATAAAGACCTATTTAGAGCATAATGTATACGTATTAATAAGTTCAAATGTGTATAAAGACAATAAGCAAGCAATTGTTACGTATAAATAAATTAAGCAACTGCTGCAAACTCTTGCTAGACATCGCTATGGTATACAACGTCATATCCTACGCCCCCTCACAGGTACTGGGTTATTTGAGAAAATGGACGACGAGAGATTTTTCACAGAGGTCCAAAACCACACCATTTTATGACACCTCACATACTTTTTATCAGGACAACACCAGAAAGGAGAAAGCATGGAATGAAGTAGCTGCAGCTCTGGGATATACTGGTGAGTTCTTCTCTTTTTTTTAATTTTAGCCTAGAGTTTTCAATTACTGTGACAAAATATTAATAAACACATGCATGGCTTCTGATGTTTTGCTCATACTGTATGTATTTATGGCGTTTATAATTGCAAAAACACATATAATACAATGTTCAAGCTGTATTAAATCACCTTAACCTTAAACAAAATACTGTACTTTTTTTTCTCTGCAATTGAGGATAGTACTGAGTGGGGGTTGAGGTTGTTTTTGAGTAGATGTGAATGCGGGGGTTGGGGTGTCCCTGCACAGTAAGGGAAAACCTGTTTTCATGTTTCATATTTGATAATGTACTGAAACCACTACATTTATTACTACCATGTTGTAAATGATTAGAGAAAACACAGTTAACTTTTTCTCCTTGTTTTATTCACACATCATCACACAAAGCACACAACATTAATCGTAATAGAGGAAAAATAGAAAAAACGTGAACAATGTACACAAGAATACAGTCAGAAGGCACACTACCCTCATCAGAATTGAGAAATGTGGTGCATATGTCCCTGACACTGAAGGCAACCCTTGAGCCCCTGTTTTCACCCATGTTCTACACTGCTGCCATGTGGTTCCAGGCTAATTAGGGAATCAACACAGGCCAAAAACCTGAAACAAAATAAAACATCCATGTCAAATTCATTTATTAATCTTTTTTTTTCTATTTACAGCTAATGACTGCAAGTCTAGATGGAGGCAGCTCAGAGATTCTTTTGTAAAACATAAAAAAGAAACATCTCTCCCAAGTGGCTCATCTGGTGGGACCCAGAAAGACTGGAAGCATGCAGTGTTAATAGCTGCTTTTCCACCAACAAGCCCAGGATCTTTGAGTTCTGGGTAACAGGAGTTCTTGGTTGTAAAAGTTCCGCAGGGAATTTAGAATTTGTGTTTCCACAGTGTCTTAGAGTTCTCTGTAATTAATTCAAATGAGTTTGATGACGTATGAGTTTGATAAGCCCAGCCGATGTAAAAACAACACCACCCCGAAATTGACCATCCAATCAGCCTTGGTCAGTGCATATGGAAGATTAAAACTGCCAAAATTCAAAATAAATAAATGACTAAATAAATAAACAAATGACTAAAAGTGAAAATAAAAATGGATATAAAAAATTTAATTTAAAAATGTTATTCAAATGAGGGGGGGGTGTGTCTTGGGTGGTAGTCGTCCATTGCTGGAGCTTTCCATGTAAGCCAGTGAGACTTCCTTGTTCACTGAGCCGCTCACTAGACCAATAAAAGGTAGTTTGCAACGGCGGAGTCCAACCCAAGACACACTTAGGACCGCCCCCCTCTTTTGAATAACATTTCGTCCTGGCAGAGCGTCTGCAGCACGTAAATAAATGTGAGAATTGAGTGTTTTTATTTATTCATTGATATTTAATTATATTTATATATTTATTTTTGTATTTATTTTGACTTTTTATATTTATTTTTATTTTTTGAATCTCGTTTTTTATTTTTTTTACTTTAATTTATTTATGCATATATGTATTTTTTGGTTATTTTTATTTCCATTTATATACAGGGTGTCCATAAAGTCTCTTTACCATTTCAAAAAATTATTAAAAATGCAATTGATTAGAAATTTTATTTCGATTTGTTCTATTGTATTCAGCGTTTATTAAATTTTTTTTTACCTCTTTTAATACACTTCTACATGGGCACCATTAGTTGCACGAAGCACATCAAGACGGTACTCGATTTCTTGCCATGTTCGCTGTAGCATAGCCTCATCAATTGTGGCAATGGCATCAGTAATCCTTTGCTTAAGGTCAGTAATGATAAACAATGTGTGTTTTTTTAAACACTGAATACAATAGAACAAATCTGAATGAAATATCTAATCAATTGCATTTTTAAGAATTTTTTTAAATGGTAAAGAGACTTTATATGGACACCCTGTATATTTTTTATTTCATTTTTGAATTATATTTTTTATATCCTTTTTTTATTTTCACTTTTAGTCATTTGTTTATTTATTTAGTCATTTATTTTCAATTTTGGCAGTTTTGGTCCTCCATAAGTGCAGCCTGCCCCCTCAAAGTTCCAGCCAGGCTCAGCATGACCCTGCTGCTGAAATAGTACTCGGATGCTCCCTGGGGAATTCAATTACCCCGGAAATTGTTGGTGGTGGAAAAACGCGCAAACTGAATTTTACCAAGGTAAATTGAAAAGTTCTCCAAAAGTTCCAGCGATGGAAAAGCCCCTAATGTCCTCTCTGAACCCATTCCTCCAGCCAAGAAGATATGAAAAAAATTACTACACATGCACAATATATAATTTTATTTTGTGTTATAAAAATGTGTTTATCATATGTATTAATGTTGTTGACCTATGATGTATTGATGATTTTCCCTCTTCTTTTGTGCTTGCCATTTTCTTTGCAGCTCAAAAAGCAACTTGCGGGCCATGCCCACACCAGAGGGAGTAGAGGGTGAAAGATCTGAAACCCCGTCATCACTGGGATCACCTGCTCCTTCGCCTCTTCCTCCCGTCACTACCCTCAACAGGAGAAGGTGGAAAGGCTTGCCAGGTCCCGTAGTCCCAGGGACAGACCACAACATTATGGGCAACGGACCAGGAGGAAGAGAAATACACCCAGTAATCTGTCTTCTCTGGAGGACAGATTACTGGGTGTACTCCAGGAGCCTCCTTCAAAGCCAAGCGTGCCTAACACGGAACAGGACAAGGCATACCATTTTGAGCTCTGCACAGTCCCCCTGCTGTTGAGTTTGAACAGAACAAGGAGGCGACAAGCGAAATTGGAAATATTGAGTATGCCTGGCCGCCTCAATGAGGAACAAGAACATGAAACAGCTGTATCAAGTAGCTGGGGATCCTTTAACCCTCCCCCCGAGACACCAACTGCAACCATCATCAGACCACAACCCCCAACAACACCAATTCAGCATCCAGTCACCCACCCACCCCAGACAACGGCATGAACAATGGGCTCTTTTACAGAATTGACAACTGTAATTCCACAATGGGAGGCGTCACATCCCGGATCATCATACTGCACAGATTTTAAATTTTGTGCGTATTTTTATTCCTTTGTTTTGTTGTGTGTGTGTGTGTGTGTGTGTGTGTGTGTGTGTGTGTGTGTTTTTTACATTATTACATATTGTAAATAAAGATTCCGTTTTCTAAATGTGATGCTTAATTATTTTAATTAATCTCAGTGCAACTACCAGTCTCTGTTTTGGCTCTATAGCAACGCTCTAGTTTGTGGACTGCCTCCTCAGTTCAGAACCGATAATGGAAAGAAGTTCATCCATCTGCTCAGCACTCATCCGAAAGTATTTGTGGTGTCGTTGGCTGTCCAGCCTCAGTTCAGCCACAAGATGATGAAAATCCCCTTGTTGTGACAGTAGCCTGTTGATGGGATGACACAAAACACGTCTCCTTCTAGCCCTCTTGTGCAGTGCTAGTAGGAACAGGGCAGCAATGGCTTTTCTTTGGTTGATATGCACTGTGTAAAAACATACAGAAATGTAGCTTTAATCGTGAACGTATTATATAAAATACAGTTACAATCATATTTAATAGCGATCGATCAAAAGATGAGTGCTTTAGCTTGGGAAGCTAGCTAATTACATAGCTTGGAAGTCGGGCATTTAAAAGTAAAAAAAACTAGCTCAAAATAAATTAAACATTACAAAATAACACTATTTAAATACAAAGCATACTTACCCATGGTAGAGAAGAGCCAAAGTCAGAGAAATAATGTCCAAAAAGCGTATCGATGTGACGACGGGCAAGCATGTCTATTGTTCACTAGTAGCGCTCTATATACACGGTTCATCGCGTGAACTCAACTCTCCAGCGTAAACCCCCGAGATCTTGTGGTCTCGCGAGTGCAAATTTCTGGACACGAAAGCTGACGCAACACAGTCAGCGTAAATTGCAGTCCATGCGACGGCCGTGCGGAAAACGCACTGCGGCCGTTCAGAGTTCCTCATACAAAATCACAGTTCCTCTCTAGTTACCCGTCATAAGTTTTCTCCAGATCTACAAAGACACAATGCAGCTCCTTTTGACCTTCTCTGTACATACTGCATGTGTGGTACCCCTTTTTTTGGGCATGACACAATACTGCTGCTCACAAGTGTTCACCTCCGCCCTCAGTCTAGCTTCAACTACTCTTTCCCATAGCTTCATTGTGTGGCTCATCAGCTTTATTCCTCTGTAGTTGACACAACTCACAAACACCTCTCCCTTATTCTTAAAAATGGGCACCAGCACACTTCTCCTCCATTCCTCAGGCATTTTCTCACTATCTAAGATCCTGTTGAACAACCCAGTCAGAAATTCTACTTTTACCTCTCCTAGACACTTATACCTCCACAGGTATAACATCAGGCCCGAGGGCCTTTCCACTTTTCATCCTCTTCAATGCCCTTCTCATTTGATCCTTACTAATCTTTGCTACTTCCTGGTCCACAACAGTCACCTCTTCTACTTTTCGTTCTCTCTCATTTTTCTCATTCATCAACTCTTCAAGTACTGTTTCCATCTTCCCATCACACTACTGGCATCTGTCAACACACTTCTATCCCTATCCTTTATTAGCCTAATCTGCTGCACGTCCTTCCCATCTCTATCTCTTTGCCTTGCCAACCTGTATAGATCAGTCTCTCCCTCCTTACTGTCCAACTTAGCTTACAAGTCATCGTAAGACCGTTGTTTGCCCTTTGCCACTTCTACTTTCACCTTACGCTGCGTTTCCCTATACTCCTGTCTACTTTCTTCCGTCCTCTGTGTCCCACTTCTTCTTAGCTAACCTCTTTGTCTGAATCCACTTATGCACCTCCTCATTCCACCACCAAGTCTCCTTTTCTCCTTTCCTTCCAGATAACACACCAATGACTGTCCTACCTGTCTCCCTGATCACATTTGCTGTAGTTGTCTAGTCATCTGGAAGCACCTCCTGACCATCCAGAGCATGTCTCAACTCCTTCCTGAAAGTCATACAACACTTCCTTTTCCAGCTTCCACCATTTCGTCCTCTGCTCTGCCTTTGCCGTCTTTGTCTTCCTCACCACCAGAGTCATCCTACACACAACCACCCTATGCTGTCTGGCTACACTCTCACCTACCACTACTTTGCAGTCGCTGATCTCCTTCAAATGATACAGTCTACACAAGATGTAGTCTACATGTGTACTCCTACCTCCACTCTTGTAGGTCACCCTATGTCCCAGCCTCTTCTGGAAGAAAGTATTCATGACAGCCATTTCCATTCTTTTTGCAAAGTCAACCTTCATCTGTGCTTCTGCATTCCTCTCCTGGATACCAAACTTGCCCATCACCTCTCTTTCCTGTCAATTCAAGCCTGCACCAATGACAACTCTCTCACTTCTGGGGAAGCCCTTCATCATTTCATCAAGGTCCAACCAAAAGTTCCCCTTCTCCACCAGCTCACATCCTACCTGTGGCGCATAAACACTAACAACAATGATCATTACACTTTTGATTCCTAGCTTCAGGCTCATCGCTCTATCTGACGCTTTTTTTTTTACCTCCAGGACGTTCCTAACAAACTCCTCCTTCACGATAACTCCTACTCTATTTCTCTTCCTATCTACACCATGATAGAACAACTTAAACCCTGCTCCTAAACTTCTAGCTTTGCTCCCTTTCCACCTGGTCTTCTGAACACACAGTATGTCCACATTCCTCCTCTGCATCATGTCAACCAGCTGTCTACCTATTCCTTTCATAGTTCCAACATTCAAAGTCCCTACTCTCAGTCCGAGACTCTTGGTGGGGTGTGCTGGGGGTTTGAGGGCGTGGGGGCGAAGGGCTGGTTTGGGGTGGATGCCGGGGGTGGATGAAGGGAGTGGGGACTGTGGACCGGTGGGGTGCCTGGCGGGCCTGCAGTGCCCCGTCCTGCTGCCTTGGGTTGGGGGCGGGGGCCGTGTTGGGGTGGGGTGCGCTCCTGCTCCTGGGTTTGCTCTCCGGCCGGTGGCCCCTGCGGGGCCCGGGGGTTGTCCCTTGGCGCTCCCGTGGCCTGGGGGGCCCTGAGGTGTTGCGCTTGCTCTGTTGCGCTTGCAGGGGTCGACGGCTCCCCTCTTTGGTAGAGATTTTCATGCATGCCAGATCCACCACACCAGCATCTATCGAAACTCAGACACAATCTGCTTCTTCCTCAGGTCGTTGAATCGGTGGAGGCTGGTGTCTGTGGATCTCACTCTGCTTCGTCTGTCCTTCCTTCCTTTCCTCAGTCTCTCCTTTGGTCTCTTAAGGTCTCCCTGATTTGTTGGAATTTAGATGTTTCTGGGGTTGGTGAAGGACTCTGGTTGGTTGCGTGGTGGGTGGTGTCTGGTCGGTGCTGGATTTCACTTTCCTTTCTTTTCTTTGGTCCTTCCTCGGGTCTCTTGACGGCCTCACGACTCTGGCTGGAAGTGTTCGGTTTAGGTGAATGGTATGGGATTTTTTAATCTGTTTCAGGTGAACTCATGAACACGCACGCACACACACACATGCACAAACACATACTCACCCACATACAAAATAAATGAATAAATAAATAAAAAAAGAGAGCGCAATAATGATGACATGTCAAATCGGTAAAATTACCGAATGAACAATACTGAGCTCTCCAGAAAAGGAAAAACAAACAAACAAAAAAAAAAAACGGGCCTTGACCGGCATGGAAGTCATATATTTGATTTGCATGTTTAATTTGGCCAAAGTTTTGCATCAGATGCCCTTTTAGAACCCTTTGTATTTATCTGGGCTTGGGACCGGCACAAGATGGCACTGGTTTGCTAACTACATTTTTTATCAGGTAACTTGTAACTGTAACGGAATACATTTTAAAAGTAACCCTCCCAACCCTGACAATAACCCTTTTAAAACCCGAATATTACCAATATTCGGGTTTTAAAAGGGTTATTGTTTTCTAAGGCCATGTAAGCACGTGCAATAACCTGAACATGCTCTTATTAATACGACCCCTGGGTTGCTCCTTTCATAACCGAAATTCTTGCTCATATAAACAAATTTGGGATACCTCGATTGATCGGGGCAATGTTTTTCGCTTTGCGCATGCTCGCTATTTTCTTCTTTGACTTCTTTTCTTCGTCGCTTATTTGATTCGCAAGGAATCTTGGTCTATGTAGTCACGACTTGTATGCGCAGCTCCGTCCTACTAGCTAAAGGAGCCTCCCATATATTGATTTCTCCGCTGCGTTTTCATGTTATTTTGTGTCTTTTGCAAAAACGCCACAGTTTGTGCCTATATACATACAGTAAATACAAGTATATAAGTCCGTACTTCTGGCGTATAACCCACCAGAAATACTCAACAAACATGAGCCGCAAAAAAACACACTTCTGGAGCGAGGAGGGAACAGACTACTTTATTTAGCGTAGCGAATGACATAAATATGTCTTTTATTGAACGCATAGTAAGCGGAAATGATGTTATTTATGTAATTGTGTTATCCATTTTGGGGGGGGGGGGGGTGGTGTGCTGTCACTTCTGGGCTTTACATTAACTTGAACTGCGCACGGCAGGCGGTGACATTTGCCAATTTATATTTATCGAAGGGGTGGAGGGGTGATGTAAACAGACCGGCCGTTCACGGAAGTGTCCTGATGATGTCTCATCGTCTTTTATGCTATCCATGCAGTAAATGGCTGCGTTCTGCACTCCCCATTTTGGAGTGGCGGGCCGCCACTCCTGAATGAATATAATGGAAACACTGAGCCTATATATATGTATGTATAAAACTTTCCCTCCCATTTGCAATAATATAGACATTACCACATAGTGTAATTTTGAACCACTATGTCAGGGCTATTCAATTACTAATTCAGTTGGGCAAATTTTTCAAATCAAGAAATGTACCCAGGCCGGCAGACACATTAGGCACCCAGTGTTTGAACAGCTGATAATGACACATTTCAAACCAATCAGAATGGGGGAAAAAAGGCACTTTTTTTTATTCATTTGTCTTTTAAATTTGGAAACATGGCAAAGGCATATTAAAAACAGCATATAAACACAATAACAAAGCTGTTATTGCACATAACCCCAGGTGTTTTTTCACTTAAGTAAAAATAAAATTAATTTAATACAAAAATAAACTTAAATTCTGTAAATAATAATTTTGGCCACATCTTACCCAGGCATACGTCAAAGTGCATAAAAACACAAATAACATTTGTTTCTAGTTATGTGTGAACTTGGAACATTACAAAGTGCATTTAAGTGTGTTTAAGCTCCCCACTAAGTTTTGCACACAACACCGTTTGTTGCACGATACAGTGTAAGGAGTCAGGACGTTATCTGGGGTGCAACCGTGGAGCAACGTGCTGCCAGTCTACTTACTCTTTAACTGCTATGGTGTACTATCTGTCACAATCATACACGCGCTTTAAAACCAGACAGAGGAATGGTGAAATCTCAAAGACTAACTCGTTGTGTGTCCTTCTTAAGCCAGTAAGCCAACAGTTAATAATATTATATAATTATATAATATTAACTAGATTAAGTGCAATTTCTGCAGAAATTGTGTGGGAATGCTGGAAGCTGAATGCTAACAGCTAAATGCTAAATGAATGCTTATGAAGGAAATTGAAAGATACATTATGTGTTACAAATTTTTTATTGTTGTTAAATGACAAATGAATAAAAAAGAAATCTTGAACTGCAATCTGTCTAAAGTGTGATTGAATAATTTCAGAGAAATTATCATCCATTTCCTGATATGATAGTCAATTGGTATACATGTATATCCCTTAGCGACATGGATATATTTGCAATGTACAGTCGGAGGTGGGATTCAAAACCGCGACCTCCTGGTTACTGGACAATGCACTTTACCAAATACGCCACTGAGCAGTATCAGAGAGCTAATGATGAGAAGTTTAATGTATGCACTGCATACAATTGCATTAATTGGAAGTGCTTCCAGCATTTCCATAATAAAAATAGTAAGCACAATTGTGCAGTATCAGTTCTGTCCCTGGACTCATCTACAGTATTGCTATGAACATGACATTGAGTTCATTCAACAACGTTCCACTTTCAAACATGTCTGTAGGTAGAATGTCAATCTTGCAAATGTTTGAAGTTTAAATCAATGGGTTCCATTATCAGTTTTACATTTCGAAGTTGAAAGGGACGCGTTTTCCCCACAGTTAGCTTGTCACTACTCCTGTTAGCATCGCTAGCCACCAGAGGTGGCCGTTTCGTCAAGCCACACCTGACTGTAAGCCGCAGGTGTTCTAATGTTACCGCACCAGGTTACCGCTACTTTATTTTCCATAATGAGGGTGCAAATTGTCTCGCTCTCTTTCTGTCTCTCCTACTGTATTTGGGCTCACTTGGTTTGTTTTGTTCTGCCAGACTCTCTTGCGCTTCCTTTATAGTGCACCCCCTTGTGATCTGATGGATAAGCTGCACTTTTGTATTAGCCGCAGGGTCGAATGCAAGTGAATAAAGTAGCGGCTTTTAGTCCAGAAATTACTGTAATCATCAATTCGTCAATGAGGGACACTCACTCAGTTGTGTCTGCAATGTTTCCCAAGCAGAGTTGGGAATACACACTATGCAGTCAATAAGATCATGCAATAAACACCTGCATTGTGTCAATGGTGCACGCAGGAACAAACTTAAAGTAAAAAAAAGCAGTGATTCTGATTAAAAAGCAGTGATTTTGATTAAAATGGTTTTAAGTATTAAGAGATTTTTCTGTCATTTTTGCTTCTGTGGATGCCATGGGGAAGAATGACTTGCCTGCATTCTGTGAGTTGAAAATGGGTAAGCGAGACCATCTGCTTACAATAACAAAAGTGTTCACTGTTTCTCATTGTCTCATGAGCGCCAAACCACCAGTGAGGAGCTAAAATTCGTTACTTGTATGTACGACAAAGGAAATTGAATTATTTCGCTATTTAAATTCCGTGACAAATAGTCGGAGATGTATTCGCTGTTTCGTCATGATAAGTACGGTGTTCTCTGGTCACGTGATACACAACGAGGAGGAAGTAGCCGTGTATGTTCTGGCAATCATGCTGCAAATTATCACAACCTGTATTGTGTCATAGTGTAACAGACAGCACAAGTGCTATTCACACTGGTGTGTGGAAAGTGTGAATGTCTGGTGGTGGTGGTCGGAGGAGCCGTAGGCGTGCACTGGCAGCCACGCTTCCGGCAGCCTGCCCTAGGGTAGCTGTGGCTACATAAAGTAGCTTACTGCCACCACAGTGTGAGTGTGTGAGTGCATCAATAATGTATCCATTCCATTTTAAAGTGTCTTTAAGTGTCTAGAAAAGCGCTATATAAATCCGATGCATTATTACAAAAAAAAAAAAACAATGATTTTGATTAAAATGGTTAAGTAATTAGAGATCGTTTCTGTCATTTTGCTTTTTATGCAAATTGGTGTTGGTGAAAATCGCCATGATTGGCTGTACTATTAGGAAATGCAAATCAATTGTTACTTTGGGTCAAGGACGCATCTGTCAAGGAAGGACGCATCTGTACTCGCTCCTGCACTCGCCCGTGTCTTTTAACTATTTTTGACATTGGGATTTTTAACTACATTGTTGCAATATGCCTGGCAGAAAAAGAGCTGACGAGACATAGGAGATAACATCTTCTCTTGCAAAACTCAAGGAAATGGTCAGAAATACTTGAAATGAAAAAGAGCATCGAGTTACTTCTGCAGGAAATTCAGCAGTTGAAGAAAGAAACACAAGAAAAAGATCGTCATTGTCACCTTGGAACAAAAAGTGGATGATTTGGAACAGAATTTTCGTATCAACGATAGTTACAGGTATTCAGATTAAACCTCTCCACGGCCCTCCAACGAGAGCTGCGGCCGGCACAAGTGCAGTTGATTCTGACTTCAGTGAACGAGTCTGTGGAATAGCAAGTAACAACTCGACTCAGAGATTTGGGATTCATTGTGGATCCAGCGCACATTCACATGTGCTTTTTGCTTCCAACTGGGGGACACGACCACCGGCAGTTCTGATCAGGTTTGTTGACAGGAAGGAAAAGATTGTTCTTTTGAGAGATGGCTATAATTATTGAAATTATTGTATAACATATTAATAATTAACCCAAAATGGAAGCTGTTATGATTTGAATAATGTAAATATAGCATATGATTACTTGCTGACACTGCCAAGGTTAACTTTAGTTTATACACCTGCATTGATCTGCGATTGGCTGGCAACCAGTTCAGGGTGTACCCTGCCTACTGCCTGAAGCCAGCTGGGATAGGCCCCCCGCGACCCTTGTGAGGACAAGTGGTTAAGAAAATCGATGGATGGATTGGACCTGCATTGATAACATGTATTGCTGTTCCTGTAAGAATGTAAACATTGTCTGGCTCTATTACTGTTTGGACATTTGATGCTCGCCTGGTTGGGTGAGCCTGTTGGTGGCGTCCGGGAACCGATTTACCAATTCCAAATTTTTAGCACTAGCTGCAACTTATACATGGAAATTACTCAACATGAACTGAGCGAGGAGTGTGCAGACTTAAGTCTGGGATTGATAACTATATGAATCAGTGATCTTCATAATCAATGTATATGACTGATGCATAGTCAGAATCAATGGGGACGGGTTACTAATAAACCATGGCTTCTACCCGTCAGCCCTTCTTTCAGATGTCAATGTTGCAAATTATATGATGTGAACGATGTAACCTGTGTGTCCGGAAGAAAAAAATGAATAAAACAAAACAAACTTTTCCTCCAGTAGGCTAATGTTGCCTGAGTGATCTTTTTTTCTATTTCATTACAAAAAAATATATCAAAACACAAATCAAAGTTCAGTTAATAGTCATCTTTACTACGTGGAGACAAAGGTTCCACGTGAATTCAATGAACAAATTCAACATAAAAATTAGCACGTCACTCTTCTTTTTTTTAATTTATTTGCTTTTATTGACACAATTCAACACAAATTTACATTCAAGAACATATCTTCCATAGTTACCTGACAAAATCTTTGTTCATCACTCTTATTTTATTTAATGAGGTGTAATGTCGTTGACGTGACGTTATAGGCCAGCGAAGCTCGCCCGGAGGAATGATTTGCATTTTCTAGCTAAAGAGCCAATCAGTGAGCTCCATTTGGCACAACGTACTGCACTTCAATTAAAACCATGTCTAAAATGCACAATAACTCTTACTTCTTAACAATTACAGTTAATGAACCCTGAATTTTACTTGGATATCTTCTTGCCTGTGTAATTTAATGTTTGGAATTTTATTTCATGCAACCGTGACAGTGATTGGTATCACAAACAATGACTTGAAGGGTGTGTTGGCAGTGTGTTGTATCTACAGATAGGTGTCAGTAACACCTAGTGCATGCAGTCCCACGCCAGCCTGGCATAAAAAGTGGGCAAAGTTCCGTCAGTCCGTCAACTTTGGTGGTCAAATGTCTGTCAGTCCGTCAATTACGGATATAAATTTTCACTGAAGGAATGACGAATGATGGATTGATGATTACAATGCCGTTCAACTTGAGATATTGTCGGTTTGACTGACTGTTGATGATTGTCGATTGACGGAAGCTCAAAATTCATTGACGCGCCCACCTCTGCTAGCCACGCCTTAAAAGAACGCTCCACAGTGTGGGTAGACTGCTGGGCTACAAGGAGTGTTGCATTCACGATCTAAAACACTATATGAATTTCTAAAATCTTGCGAACCGAGATGCCCTCTGCGTCTTTTGAATGCAATTCAATTCAGGTGAGATGGACCAGAGAATGGGCCACTCGGGGTTGGTTCTGGGCCGCATGTGGCCCGCGGGCCGCTAATTGGATAGCCTTGCTCTACATTTTTTAACAATCCCAGTGACATTTCAGCTCCGTAGTGTTTTTTTTTTTTTGCTTCCAGTGCTTTCTCTTTGATGCAACACATCAAAAATATCAAAAAGCCCAAAAAGGGACAGAATGCGACCTACAGGTTAAACCATTGTCCACGTTTTGATGAAAGATACAAAACAGAGAACTAACATCAAGAGAATGTATGTTGCTCTCTATTTACTAATTGAATTAAATGTTCTAAATTATTTTCCTTCTGACATTAAGGATTCATCAGTTGAAGAGGATGATGACGACATCAATGATTTCATTGAGGTACCAGAAAAAGAAGGTTACGAGTCACTTATCGCTGGGCATCTACAAGTGGAAAATGGTTAGTTTAACACACAAATTACACACACGGAATCCAGCTATCTCTTTTGCATGTAGGCCTACTGATAATTTCAAATCTCTGGTTGCACCTTTAGAAAAATCACTGTGCTTGTAAACTATAGTTACAAATGGAAGAATCAAATTCGACCACGTTTATCTGGAAAAATTAACCTTTAATGTCACGAAAAAAGTCGTGAGTTGATCCGGTACCCAGAGGTAGGCATTTTACATATTTTTGATCGTCCGTCATTTATCAATTATCGGCGCCTAGCACCCCCCTCTATCATCGTCAGTCCGCCATTTATTTCGAACCAAACCAACCTTTAATCGTCGATCTGTCGGTTCACCGTTTTATTTTTTCACCTTTCCGTTGTCACTTTTGTCACCGCTATTTTAGGACCGTGCATTAAAGGAATGTTGAATTGAAGTGGACGGTACACGGAGCGACTTAGTTATTTTTTATTTTTTTTATAAGTTATTATTGTCCATCTAGCCATGACATCTTTGACTGAAGTTCGCCTGTTGGTAGAAGTGGCACATTTAGTCGGGGCTAATAGAGCACAATATTTACACAAGTAAGCCCCTTACCTTACCTTCTATAAGCTGCTATGTTCACTGATTTAATAAAATTTGCAGACTTTGCCGGAATTCACACCGGCCGCACGACCTATCATGTAGTCAACACAGTATCACTTACACTGGAGCTAATTTAAAAGTTTAAAAAGGTCATTCCCCCTCTCTTCCCCATTTCCTGTCAATTCTTCAACTGTCCTATCGATTAAAAAAGGCTAAAAGACAAAAAAAATTCCTAAAAAAAAAAGCATATCCGTCGCGAGTACCGGTACCGTGAAATGTGTCCTGGTATCGGACCAATACCGACACCTGGTATCGGTACTTGCCCATCCTTACTTGATTCATTCAAACTTATTGAGTTGTTGCAGCATAATATCAACCCCCCTCATGCTCAAGGATCCCGCGCCGTCACCCTGTTACGTCTTTAGTTTGTTCCATTTTAAATCCACCCACGTCATGAGTTCTCACTCATTGTAGCTTTGTTCTTGCTTGCTAATGCTAATGTTAACCGAGTTTGTTTAAGGTCCGTCAGCCAGCGTCCACGTTTGCAAACTCCCTTTCGTCTGTTAGCTGCATTGTGGCCAACTGGGACGCAATCTGGGATGGTTATTGCACACTTTGATGGCGTAAAACCATAGTAATAGTCCTCACGGCAAATGATGGATGGTTTACCCTGCATGCCACCTGGAGGAGTCTTGCGCTATGTTTTTTAATTATTTTATTTTATTTATTTTTCTTTTAAGAACTCAGTATTGTTCATTCGGTAATTTTGCCGATTTGACATGTCATCTTCATTGCTCTTTTTATTTTATTTTTATTTTTATTGTGCATGTGGGTGAGTCTGTCCATGTGCGTGTGTATGTGTGTGTGTGCGTGCGTGTGAGTGTGTACTCTTTAGTTCACCTAAAATCAATTAAAAATCCCATACCGTTCACCTAAACCGAATACTTCCGAATCCAGCTAGTCGTGAGGTTGTCAGGAGACCCAAGGAAGGATCAAAGAAAAGAAAGGAAAGTGAAATCCAGCACCGACCAGACATTACCTACTACCCACCGGGTTACCAACCAGTCTTTCACCAACCTCAAAAACATCTAAATTTCAACAAATTAAGGAGACCTCAAGAGACAAAAGGAGAGACTGAGGAAAAGAAGGAAGGATAGATGAAGCAGAGTGAGATCCACAGACATCAGCCTCCACCGATTCAACGACCAAAGGAAGAAGCAGATTGTGTTTGAATTTCGATAGATGCTAGTGTGGTGGATCTGGCATGCATGAAAACCTCCACCAAAGAGGGGAGCGTCGACCCTGGCCAGGACAGAGTAAGCACAACACCTCAGGGCCCCCCAGGCCACGGCAGCGCCAAGGGACAACCCCCGGAACCCGCAGGGGCCACCGGCCGGAGAGCAAACCCAGGAGCCAGGAGCGCCCCCCACCCCAACACGGCCCGTGCCCCCAACCCAACGCAGCAGGACGGGGCACGGCAGGCCCGTCAGGCACCCCACCGGCCCACAGCCCCAGCTCCCCCCACGACCCCGCCCCCCATCCACCCCCTTCATCCACCACAACCCAGTCCCAGCCGCCCCCAGGCCCCCAAACCCAGCCAGCGTTCTTAGTGAAAGCTAACCCTGTTACTGAGTTCGCCAGCTCGCCGACTGGCAAACTCTACCCCTACATCGTGAATGTGACCCCACCCAGTGTATATACAAGTGTGTGTGTGGTGCATTAAAATTGGGACTAGGTGAGATGGAGCGGAGGGAAATGATATCCCCCCGCTCCGGTCCACCTACCTCCCAGACATGTCAGTGAGTGTATGTGGTGCATTAAAAAAAATGCACGGTGGCGCGGCGGGGACACGGATGGGGGACCGCAGCACTGCTTAATACTGCGGTCTGCCCCAACTGATGGCACCCCATACCCAAAACACCTGCCCCCAGTTGTGTGGTGCATTAAAATTGGAGGGGAGTTGTCGGGCGAAGTCAGCGTCCACGTTTGCAAACTTCATTTTGTCTGTTAGCTGCATTGTGGCCAACTGGGACGGAATATGGGATGGTTATTGCACACTTTGATGGCGTAAAACCATAGTAATAGTCCTCACGTCAAATGCTGGATGGTTTACCCTGCATGCCAACTGGAGGAGTTGATAACATAGTTATCAACAAGTATCAACAAGTTACCCCTTGTCTCGTTGCTGACGCCGATGTAGCATCTTGCATGTGTTTTGCTGCAATAAATTCATAAGTCACATGCCATTTTTCAAATGGGGCTTTAACATAGATAGACCATCGCAGGACTCCCTGATCAACATGGCAGCCACTCAGAGTAAAGAGTGGATCACTCACCATCATAAGCACCAATCATGTTCATGTGCACTTAAGCCACTGGTCGGAAAACACATTCTCTGACAACATAACATATGGTAGTTTAAAGTGGCTCGCTTTACGAGCACCTCTCGTTTTAAATCCAATACTTTCAAACTGTCAAAATGCACCCATGCTAAACAGGACCGTATAAAGAAATACGCCGGATCCTGTGACGTCACACCATTTGAGCTGAGTCCGCAAATTATAAT
This sequence comes from Vanacampus margaritifer, assembly GCF_051991255.1. Lineage (NCBI taxonomy): Eukaryota > Metazoa > Chordata > Actinopteri > Syngnathiformes > Syngnathidae > Vanacampus > Vanacampus margaritifer. The sequence continues at coordinate 2,616,006 of NC_135441.1, read as the reverse complement.
TCAAGTGTTAATTTGCCACGTCCACTTGAGTGAATGACTGAATTACCACCCATTTGTGCACAGCTACAGCTCTAATATACTGTATATATAAATATCAATGTTTATGTACGATACTGTATACACACACACGCATGTACACACACACGCATACAATATTTGTAAAGTAATACATTGTCACTTTTTAGCATTTAAGGGAAGATATGGATAGCGCCTCTTGCTCTTATATTATAGTCTCGATGCCATCCCCACTCCCTTTCTTCTTTCCCATTATGTCTGACTGATTATCAGTCCTTTTATCCCTGCTCGGTCAGGACACAATCGCCTTCTTTTTCAAATTAACATGTTAATTACAGGCCCTGCTTAACCCTGGAAAATCAATACCTCTTTCAACATTCTTGTACACACTTTTCACACACACATTTCCTGCCACTGATCTATATATGCATCTTGACAACATCAGAAAAAAAGCCTTTTTTCACCATCAAAACTGAACGAGAATGATATAAAAGATGGATGTAGGTACACAAGATAACATAACAGGCAATCAATCACATGCCCTTTAGCATGAATGGTTGTATTTATAATGTCTTTGTTGTTTCTTATTGAAAGGAAGAATATGAAACCTGAGATGGGTAAGAGTGCTATCTAAATTGTGGCAATACTTGACAACGCCATACAGGCACTTTTATAGCACAATAGCCCAGGAAATAATTCCAAAATGAACAAGGCCGTGTTACATGCACTCAAGATGTCACAGCATTGACGTGGCCTGGACAAACATGTCTAATAATTACTCTAATAAAAAGGTAACGAAAAATAAAAACGTTGTGTGGATCAATTTGACTAAAATTTCAGGTTAATTCACGCATGGTCTCAATGTCGCAAAAACGTTGCAGAAATGTCACAAAATAACAACAACCTCAAATATAATTGGCATTCAACATTGGTAACGTTCGGCAACGTTCACAACTCAGTGAGATACAGCCTTCCAGGTGTGTGTGTGTGTGTGTGTGTGTGTGTGTGTGTGTACTTGTACATACTACATTGTGAGGTCAAAATACGTCTTTAACCAACAGATTGATGACATTGTTGTGCAGTGAGGACATTTTGACCGGTCCTCACAACTCAAGATTTTATTTTGAGGGTCAAGACTTGGTTTTCGAGTTTAGGTTTGAATTGGGTTATGGTTGAGGTTAGGATAAGGAATGGTGGTAGGCAATCAATTTGATGGTTGGGGTTAAGTGAAGGGGCTAAGAAATGCATTATGTCTATGGAAGTCCTATATAAGTACGTAAGTATGTGTGTGTGCGTGCGTGCCCTATGTGTCCTTTAACTAAGTGTATTGTGCAAAACTAGTGCAGTGAGTTAAGAGGAGCGACCAGCAGGGCCTCTCCCAACCCGGCGGGGGCAAGAGGCGCACCCGACCACCCCACCCAACCCCCCGGCGGGCTTATGGAGACAGCACGGCGGGGCGATAGGGCTCGTCCCCCGGATACTGGGGCCCGCCCGAGGTGCCAGGAGGCTCAATCGAGCGGGGCAGGCGCCCGCCCGGAGCCCCAAGACCCAGGCCAGGGATGGAGCCCCCGGCCCAGGGGAGGGGGAGGGAGGCGGACAGGGGAGGGGGACAGGATAGGGCGAGGAGACGACAAGAAGGGCAAAGGGCGTCAGCAGGGCAGCAGAGAGGGGGGGGGTGATGAGGGAGAAGGGACCGGAAGGCAGAGGACAGGCTGGGAGAGGCGACAAGGGGGAGGATAGGGGAGGTGAGAGGGAACCACGAGGCATCCCGGAGGCCCACCCGCCCCGAACCGCGTCGCCGGGCCGGGCACGGATCGGACACCAGGGAGAGCACCGCAACGCAGCACCCCCCAGGAGACCTAGGGAACGGCCAAGACGCAGCCGCCACCCAGCAGCCAACAGAGGGGAAGAGCCACCCACGCTCAGCCAGGGGGGACAGCACCTATAAAGTTAACCCACTGGCATGCATTGATTCTGAATATTAACCCTTAGTGCCCATTGGAAGTGAATCTTGAGGAGATGGTGACTGTAAGGTGTCATTTGATGTGGTCTGCTTGATCCTGCTGGCAGCAACTGGGATTCTGACTATAAATACACAACCATTAGTTACAAATTGCCAAATACAGAAACAGCAATAAAAATTATCGCAATGTGGTGGCTCTCACAAACAGGCAGAATTAAGTAACCAGATTTAGATTAAAATATTCTATATACCTGTATATATCTGTAGACCATGTTTGGATACATTTTGATATTTGGTTTTTATTCGAGGTTTTATTCGATATTTTTTCCATTAAAATGTGATTTATGAGGAGGTTAGACCATTTGTCGATATTCAGAGTTTGTTTATTTTTCCAGTTAGAATTGTTTTTTTAGCGATAGTAAGGGCTACAAGTGTAGATTGAAATTGTTAACATGTTAAATCAGTTGTTGTTAGGTCACCTAGCAAACACAAGTTTGGAGATCCTACAGTCAGAGATAGCGGAAAGTTTTTCTAAGACTTTAGTCCAGAAATACATAATCGGCGTTTATAACCATAAAGCATGAAAATAAGTGTCTGCAGTGTTTCGTAAACACTGGAGACAAATGTCGGCGTCTAAGAGTCCCATTTTCTTCATCATATATTGAGTAATATATGTTCTATGAATAATTTTATATTGGATAAGTTGTAAATTTGTGTTTTGTCATTTTAAATATGTTTTTACAAACTTGAATCCAAAAGTCAAATTCCGAAGCTATAGACAAGTCTGTCTCCCATTCCTAGATTGGTATACGAAAGTAACATATATTTTTGAGAGGTTTTTTGTTGTCGGAGAAAGCTTTGTAATATCTTAAGCTTAAACAGGTGGTTGAAGCGTACCCCGAAGTGTTGGAATTTGTTTCTTTATCATATTTTTAACTTGCAGATAATGTAAAAAAAAAAAAAAATTGGGTATTTTTGGAGCAAGGATTGTATATGATATAAACATATTATCTGAGAAAAGATGGTGGAGATGTGTAATTCCTTTCTGCTCCCACCCACCTAAATAAAACGATTGGTTGTTAAATTGAAAGTCGGGGTTATGCCATATGGGAGAAAGCCAGCAGGGCTCCAATTGGGCTTTTGTAATTTCTAGTGCCTTCCACCAGGCGGTCAGGGTGGCGGAATTATTCATCCTATTAGAGAAATGGGAAGTTTATTTTAGTGCTCCAAGTCACCGTAAATGCTATCCAGAAGTGGAATAAAGTTTAAATGAATTAAATCAGTTAATTTAGGTGAGATTTTTATGCTTAAGTATTTTAAATTGCCTATAAGAAATGAGTAGTGTAGGTCCTGGCTTGCAGGGTTCCATTAATTTTCTGTAATAGGTAGTAGTGTTGATTTTGTTCAGTTAATAGAATAATCTGATAAATGTGAGAATTTAGTTATTAAGTTAAATACTTTCCCTAACGAGATAGCAGGTTTTTCTAAATAAAGTAAAATATCATCGGCATATAGATTAATTTTGTGTTCTGTTACCCCAGAGTAAATTCCTTGAATCCTTCTTTCCTGGCCTATATCTAATGCAAGCTCAATAAATATTGCAAATAATAAAGGGGACAGTGGGCATCCCTGTCTTGTGCCTCTCTGTAGAGTAAAACTCTCAGATGTAATCCCATTAGTAGTAACTGTAGCTTTAGGACAACTATATAATACTGACACCCAGTGAATAAATGACTTCCCAAAGCCAAATTTATTTAAAACAGGAAAGAGGAAGGACCAGTTAACTTTGTCGAAGGCTTTTTCTGCATCCAACAATATAATAACTGCCTTTTTATGATCTCGCTGTGACATGCTAATAAGGTTAAAGAGCCTCCTAATATTATTAGTAGAGTGACAACCTTTAATAAAGCCTGTTTGGTCGCTATAAATGATTGTCGAGATTATTGTTTCTAGTCTAGATGCGAAGGCCTCAGCGATAATATTAATATCAGTGTTAATTAGTGAAATCGGACGGTAACTTGATGAAAAGGTGTTTGTTTTTTCTAGCTTTAATAAAAATTTGATTGCTGCTTTGTTCATGTGTGGACTTATGTAACCATTAGTTTTATTTCTGTTACTACTCCTAAGAATAATGGAGCAAGCATTAACCAAAAGTGCTTAAAAAATAGAGCCGGATAACCATCCGGCCTGGGTGCTCTGCCATTAGGCATACTATCTAGAGCACTGTACAGCTCGTTTATAGTGAGTGGCGCATCTAACATATCTTTACATTCAGTAGATAAGGGAGGTATATTTGAGATACTGAGGAATGCCTCAATATGCTCAGGGTTAGGCTTGTTAGTTTCTGAGTATAGGTTGCGATAATAATTATAAAAATGTGATTAATTTCTTCTGGTGATTGTGTGCATTCACCAGTTGTCCCTTTAATAGCCGTTATAAGAGATTTTTCCCGATTGTGTTGAAGTTGGTTTGCAAGAAATTTACCTAATTTGTTATTATATTCAAAGTTGTTGTATCTCAATTGTTGTATTATAAAGTCTTTTTAGATAGCATATCGTCTATATTTTTGTATTTTGTAAGTCAGTCCATATTTGGTTATTTGGGTTTATTGCGTATTCATCCGTCAGTTGTTTAATTTTATCTTCCAAGTCTTTTTCAAATTTGTGATTTTTGAATATGATATCATTTTACCTCTAATAACCGATTTCCCATCTTCCCAGAGAAGAGATGGAGATAAGTCTGGAGAGTCATTTATTTCCAAAAAGCCCACTCTCTTATAATTTTGGCAAACTCTGCGTCATTTAGCAGTGAGATGTTAAAACGCCATGTCGGGGGTGGTTTAAAGGTATAATCAACTTACAGGGTAGGGAGACTGGTGCATGGTCGCTAATAATAATAGGATGTATTTTTTGTACCAATTTTATCAGCAATACAATTATTTGTAAGAAAAAAATCAATTATTGAAAAAGACCGGTGCGCCGCGGAAAAGAAGGTAAATTCCTTCTTAGTTGGGTTATTAAGTCTCCAGCTGTCGACGAGGCCAAAATCATCCATATATTCCCCTATTACTTTAGTAGATTGTAATCGCCTTATACATGTTGTATTATTAGAACGATCTATTAATGAATTTAATGTGTTAAAGTCTCCTCCAATAATAATAGTAGAGCTCGCTGCTAAATCAAACAGCTGAGAGAAAAATTCATGGAAAAAGGCCAGATCATCATTATCAGGGGCATATAAATTACCAAATGTATATATTTTATTAAATATAGTCACCTGAATAATAATGAGTAAAGAATAATTTCTTATACACGAGTATACGGACTCATCTTTGTCGACTGTTATAAGGGGCAGAGTACACTTGACTAAAATTCTTGTCAATAAGTAATTTTTCTTCAGATTTTTGTAGGTGGGTTTCTTGTAGGAGACAAATATCTGCCTTTAATTTTAAGAGATGGTCTAAAAATGTTATTCTTTTTGCCTGTGAGCGAGCGCCACACACATTCCAGGAGACCAGAACTAATTTATGCATACAAACAATATAGACTCTTCCTGTGTATATATCTGTATAGGCTACTTGTTAATATTGGCATGTTATAGGATGGAATCAAAGTGGTTAGGTGGTTTATGTGATTGGTGTAAAATTAGGAAATGAGTAAGTGAATATAACAGTGAAAAAACGGGGAGGCAGGTGGATGTGAAAGAAATTGGCGGGCGATTAAACATGTAACAATACACCAGTAAATGGTAACCTTAGCGAGATTTTTTGTTTAAATATATTTTAGATATAGTTATTTATTAATATTATATTTGTAATATAGCCTACACATAAGTATTCATATTTTAGGTTTTATGACCACATATATATGTATACATCTAATAATCAAACAAAGTTCAGTTCCACCAATGCCAATTAGAACAGTCAGGGAGTGGAGTTGGGGTTCCGGAATAGTTGGCCATCGATGTATAGCTTATCAACGACCATCGTAGTCCGTTTACCCTCCTGCCTATTTTGTCTCATAGGAAACAGTACCTTTCACCACTCATTAATCTCTCTCGGAACCCCAACTTACAGGCGCCTAGCCGGGGGGCAATGAGTATGCCCACACCTGCTCTGCGCCTCTCACCGTGGGCAACTCCAGAGTGGAAGAGAGTCCAGCCCCTCTCGAGAGGATTGGTACCAGAACCCAAGTCGTGTGTGGAGGCGAGTCCGACTATATCTAGTCGGAACTTCTCAGCCTCGCACACCAGCTCGGGCTCCTTCCCTGCCAGAGAAGTGACATTCCATGTCCCCAGAGCTACCTTCAGTAGCCGGGGGTGTTAGACATTATTAACATTTTTAATTCTTTATTTCATATATTAACCATGTTGAAATGTTTTATAGATGTGAAGTAGGTAAAATAGTGTTGAACTCAGTATAATTTGACCTTAACGTAAGCTGGTACACATTGTTTGGTCTAGAAGTTCCTTCTCAGTGTTCTGTGCGAAAACACATTCTGTTCGAGAGAGAGAGCGCGCACTCCTACAACTATACTACATTAGGAGCTGTCGAGTTCAACTTGTTTGTGAGATTTTGTTATGGGAAGAAGTACGAGAGGTACCCTGAGAGTATATTTTGTCTAAAAAGAATGAATACAGGTGCAGTCTGTGTACGAAAATAATATTATGTAACATATTGTGTGAGAACCAATCTGTTCTACTCATTCTTAGTAGGAGGAGAAGGGGCGTTTTACTTCCAAAACTCGATACTATAAAATGCCCCTTTCCCAAGGGAGGGGGCACATGGGCACTCTGAAATTCCACCTCATACGTGATGCTCAGTATTGCTGTGACCGGAGAATTCTCTGAAATAAATCATCCTTGCGCAGCGACTCTGTTCATGTCTTATCTCATCATTTGATTTATTGGACACGCAAAAGTATGGATTTTTAAGTATACTCCTTCAGGGGTTGGACCGCCAAGGCCCCCGCCTTTGGCTGCCACCCAACTCACTGAGCACCCGACCCCTTTGCCCCCCCACTGGTGGTGAGCCCATGGGAAGGGGGACCCACGTTGCCTTTTCGGCTTTGCCCGGCCGGCCCCCATGGGTAAAGGCCCGGTCACCAGACGCTCGACCTTCGAGCCCCACCTCCAGGCCTGGCTCCAGAGGGGGGCCCCGGTGACCCGCGTCCGGGCAAGGGAAACGAAGATCCAAAGTTTGTGTTTATCATTGGGGTCTTTTGAGCCATGCTTTGTCTGGTCCCTCACCTAGGACCTGTTTGCCATGGGTGGCCCTACCAGGGGCATGAAGCCCCAGACAACATAGCTCCTAGGCTCATTGGGACACACAAACCCCTCCACCACGATAAGGTGATGACTCACGGAGGGGATTGAAAAGAATAGAACCATGAAAATAACGGCTCTGGGAGATATACAGTATGTCCAAATAAGTTTGCCTCGCTCTCCTGGCTGTGCTGCACTCGCGTCCATGTCTGCTGTTGTCAATGCTCATAGTGGCTAGTAGTGCTACCCTGTAGTGGCGCGCTTCTGCAATCTGCTGCCTACGGGTACCTCGATGGGCCAAATCGCGCATTGACTTGCCACTCGCGATCAATTGCGTTGTATTTTTTTTACGCACTAATTTGCGTGTAATTAATTAATCTAGATTAAAGTGACAGCCTTAGAAATAACTTCTACTGTGTATTTTAAGTGAATATTTTATGTAATATTTTTATATTTTTGCCAATAGTTTTGTAGCATAGAATTTTGCATGTTTTTGCTTGATTTTGTTTAATATTTTTGTCAGTTTTTTCTTTGTCTAACTTAATTGTATTTTTGACTCATTTGTAATTTTGGTGTAATATTTTTGATAGAATTACTTTTATTTGTCCTTTTTTTGTATTTAAATGTGTGTATTTTTTTAAATCTAATACTTGTAATAATTAATAATATTTGTAATTACTGTTTTAATTTAAAACAAATTTTAAAAAATTATTTTAATATTAAATTTAGATTAATTTAATGTAAATAGTTAGCCGCTATTCACAGTGTTGTTGTCTGTTTGATTATTGATGTGAAAGCAAACAAGAAACATTACAGGTAATCTCTCTTTGGAATCACCTGCTAAATGTCTGACAAGCCCCCTCTCTGTCCATTTTTAGAACTTATCTTAAAAAAAAACATTTTTATTCTTTCTCTTTTGACTGAGCATGATACTTGGCATTGTATTACTGCTAAGCGGTAGCGTGTGCATAAATCTTCATCAGAATAATCACCATAGGCAAAGTCAAGCCCTCGATAGACTTCTTTTTGCGCTCAACGGGCATCATGAAGGCAGCATTAGCCAAGAACACAGAGTTAATTCACACTGTTAAAAAGTTAGCGACGGTCCCTAGGTGTGTTAACTTTAACAGCAAGTTAACAGCCGGTTAAAGTTAACAGAGTTTTTTGAACACCAAGATAGCAGTGGCGGTAACGTTAACGATCGGTTAAATCTACTTAACCAGTGGTTAAAGATATAACCAAGTTTTGATCAACCTAGGTGAACAAAACACGAGGACAAAAAATTGTGCGTCGAGCAAAATGAATACAACACAAATCATGACTACACAAAAAAATTAAGTCGTTAACATGAGTCTTTGCTGAAAATTCACCATAATGTGCTAAATTATCTGTATACATCAATGTTTGTTTAATCAAATGAAGCAACAAAGTTACAATTGTCCATAACTTATAAGTATAAATTGTTCCAACATAACAGTATGAGTTCTGTACTGTTAGATCTGGAGAAAGCGTTCGACAGGGTGCTAGATCTGGAGAAAGCTTACAACAGGGTGCCCAAAGAGGAACTGTGGTTTTGTATGAGGAAGTCTGGAGTAGAAGAAAAGTATGTTCAAGTGGTGCAGGACATGTATGAGGACTGTAAGACAGTGGCGAGTTGTACTGTAGGTGTGACAGAGGAGTTCAAAGTGGAGGTGGGACTACATCAGGGATCAGCTCTGAGTCCTTACTTGTTTGCTATGGTAATGGACAGGATAACTGATGAGGTTAGACAGGAATCTCCATGGACTATGATGTTTGTAGATGACATTGTGATCTGTAGTGAGTGCAGGGAACAGGTGGAGTAGAAGCTAGAGGCGTGGAAGTTTGCCCTGGAAAGGAGGGGAATGAAGGTTAGTCGTAGCAAGACAGAGTATCTGTGTGAATGGAAGGGACCCAAGTGGAAGAATGAGGTTACAGGGAGAAGATACCAAGAAGGTAGAGGAGTTTAAGTGTTTAGGGTCAACAGTGCAGAGCAATGGAGAGTGTGGAAAATAAGTGATGAAGCGCGCGTGCAGGCAGGCTGGAACGGGTGGAGAAAAGTGTCAGGTGTGATGTGTGATAAAGGAGTTTCAGCTAAAAAGGAAGGAAAGGTTTATAAAACTGTGGTGAGACCAGCGATGTTGTTTGGTCCGTAGACCCTTCCACTGAGGAAATGACAGGAGGCAGAGCTGGAGGTGGTAGAAATGAAGATGCTGAGGTTCTCTTTGGGAGTGACCAGGATGGATAGAATCAGGTACATCAGAGGGACTGCACATGTTAGAGGCTTTGGAGATAGTCAGAGAGGTCAGACTGAGATGGTTTGGACATGTCCAGAGGAGAGATAGTGAGTATATTAGCAGAAGGATGCTGAATTTCCAAATGCCAGGCAGATGGTCTAGAGCATAGGTGTCAAACTTCGGTCCTGGAGGGCCGTAATCTTGCAGGTTTTGGATGCTTCCGTTCTCCAACACAGCTGATATATGATTAGCTCATCAGCAAGCTCTGCATTAGCCTGATAACGATCCTGCTGATTGGAATCAGCTTGTGTTGGAAGAGGGAAACCTTCAAAACCTGCAGCACTGTGGCCCTCGAGGACCGGAGTTTGACACCTATAGTCTAGAGCAGACGTGGGCAATCTCGGTCCTCGAGGGCCGGAGTCCTGCAGGTTTTGGAGGTTTCTCACTTCCAACACAAGCTGATTCCAATCAACAGGATCGTTATCAGGCTTATGCAGAGCTTGCTGATGAGCTGATCATATATCAGCTGTGTTGGAGAAGGGCAACATGCAAAACCTGCAGGACTTCGGCCCTCGATGCCCACCTCTGGTCTAGAGGAAGACCAAAGGAGGAGGTTTATGGATGTAGTTAAAGAGGACATGAAGGTAGTTGGTGTGAGAGCAGAGGATGCAGAGTACAGGGTTAGATGTAGGCAACTGATTCGCTGTGGGGACCATTGAAGGGAAAAGAAGAAGATAACAGTATGAGTTCTGGCCATGCAGGTGACTGTTTCACCGGCAATTAGGCTGCGTTCAGAATACAGGCATATTTGACTCCGGATCCCTCCTCAAATCAGATTTTTAGGGCTGACTGTCTAGACTGTGTTTAGCAATTGTCCAAACAATGTTAAAGCGTCTTTTTTTCTTTTCCTTTTTTTTTTTAAACAGCCATATGTCTATGGCTAGTACGGTCGAGCACTAATTCGCTATTTTTGTTGCACATGTGAAGAACTGATGGGATAGCAAGACCGGCTTCAGCGTAAGTAACGTAAACTGTCACTGTATTTCCGATTGCGCATGAGAGCCGACAGGGCAGTGGAGCAGTATAGGCGTTTGACTGCCGAGCATGCGAGAAACCAGTCGAGCAGCAAACCATTTGGCTATTGACAGCGTGGGCGCATTGGGTTTTTGCACGCGTAAAGTGACGTCACGGACAGTCAACTCTGTTCAGACTGGGACACAACCTGTCCAAATCGAATAGGAAAGTACCTCCTGTATGTGGTTTTAATCCGTCCCGCAAAAATCGGATTTCATGTGCTTTTTGACTGTTCAGTGTTCAGACTACAGAAGAGCCATCCACTTTCAATCTTGATGGGCTAAAAATCTGACTTTGGCTTGCAGTCTGAACAAGACCTTTGTGGCAGATCGCAGGACTGGTGTGGTGGGTTCTTCCGCCACGTTTTTTAACTTGTAGGATGATAGAGTGTTTATAAAAGTATTGATTTACTACACTAAAGGCCATATAATATTATATATATAGCCAATGTAACTTTCAGGCAATGTATGTGCGGCACATTAATATGGCTTTTTGGCTGAAAGATCTGGCTTCTTTAAACTTAGCACATTAAGTCAAGTTCACATATTCAAATTTTACCTTTTTGTTTGAAGAACTCACCTCAAAGAGTTATTAACCTTTGAAAATACATTAACTGTTGAAAACGTGTATAGATGTGTGAAAATGTATTATGCACTTAAAGGTGCATTGTGCCATTTAAAAAAAATTAAAGCTTTTTCTACATCATGCATGCTCCACTAATGCCCAGATGAGTGCAAAGAGCCCTGACTGTGACTGACCGACTGCACCTATCAGCTTTTATCTTCTCTTTATATTAGAGTGTGCGGACTTGCACACTCCACAGTTTCTTTGGGGAGAGGAGAGGCGGAGTTTTTCTTACCTCATTTGAAGTCATGTCTTCGTATGTCAACTGTGGCTGTTGCTTTGAGATAATGTACGTACTCGCACGCACACCATGAACGAGCCTGACACAGATGCTGCATTTATGCTTTGGGCCAGAGGTGGCAGTCGAAAGTTAAAGAGCCTTTAAATTACAATAACATAACGGATTTATTTTTTTTTTAACAGTGATACTCATAACAGAAATGTCCACAGCACCAGGAAGAAATACTAAGTAACGTAGACTAGGTAATAAGGTCAAACTGGTAGTTGTTTGAATGCGTTAGCAGCAAACAAAACAATAATCCGACTCCTCTCTGCCACTGTCAGTGTTTATACTCCACCTGACACAAATTGCCAGCAGGTTTGTAACAGAATGGTCCACCACAGAGATCACGAAGCAACTGAAAAAACAGGACAAACTAAACAGGACCAAAACATAACACAGACATTAATGAAGTTGTTTTCATGCATCTCTTCAAAAAAAAAAAAAAAGAGTGGAGCTGATCAATCGATTCATCGTTATGTCACTGTGGGGTAAATTTCAGAACGGCACCTCAAAAAAGCACTACTTGGTTGTTGATTTTTAGGCTTGAAGAGTGGGCAGACATTCCTAATAACTCTTTTTATACAGTCTATTAAAAAGTACATTTCCCATGTTGTATGTCCCCTATACATAGCTTAAAATTGGAAGTCTATAATTTAAGCATCCTGCTGAGTTCTTTCAGCTATGAGTTGGAGTGATACTAATAAACTGCATTGCAAAACAGATTTTTATTTAAACTTGGCCTTTTTTGCTGCCAGGTTTGAGTCCCTTTTCATTGACTGCAACATCACAGCATGCCAGTATAAGCATTTGTGCTGGCACATCTTCCAGTGTACCACAAGCTCCATCCTCCTACCACAGGAGACTGGAAAGGCTCAAAGAAGATGAGAAGGATCCAACTTGTTCCGCTGCAACATTCCACATCCTCAAAAAGAACCTTTCGCTGACCGCCTTATCCAGGTGAAAAATAATTCTTATCTTTTAGATATTATCATCATCATCATTTTCAGTACCTATTATTATTGTTGTTGTTGTTAACTCATTCACTCCCAACCATTTTCACTGAAGCAACCCCCTTCGCTCCCGGGTGTTTTACTGGATTTCTATAAAACATGGAACATACCAAAAGAAAGATTAGGGTCTCCTCTTTCATCAGGAAAAAAAAGTATATTTGTATCTGTTTCCGTTTTTATTAGAAGTTTTATCATCCTCATAAATCACATTTTAATGGAAAAAATATCTGCCTCAAATAAAAACCAAATATCAAAATTTATAGAAACATGGTCTACGTATATAGAATTTTTTAACCTAATTCCGGTTACTTAATTCTGTGTGTGCGAGAGCCACTACATCGTGATAACTTACATTGATGTTTCTGCATCTGGCAATTTATTATTATATTATATTATTAGTATGGGATTTTTTTTTAATGGGCTTTAGGTGAACTGATGAATACACACACGCTCGCACGCACGCACGCACACACACACACACACACACGCACATACACATACTCACCCACATACAAAAAAAGGGTATATATATATATATATATATATATATATATATATATATATATATATATATATATATATATGTGTGTATATGTGTATATATATATATATGTATATGTATTTAAAAAAAAAAATTATTAAATTTTTTTTAATTGATTTGTTGGATTTTTTAAAAAAAAAAAAAAAAGGAGAGCAATGATGATGTCAAATCGAATGAACAATACTGAGCTCTCCTGTAAAAAAAAAAAAAAAAGTTTTATCATTATTCACAAACCTGTTGAAAACACTGGCAAAAATAGCTTGTTGCAACATGGCCCTGGCTGATCTCTTATACTCTGCCACCACCTACTGGCTGTTTTTATGTAACAACTACCATTACTTTAAGCGACCATGTCAGAAGCTGCATCAAAGCTTGCTATATGCAGGATAAAGTATTAAAAAACGTATTTATACGTTTTTGGGTTTGAATTAGTTAATAATAATTTACACTTTTTGTGTTTAGTTTGTATAGTTAAGTTCTTCTTTACCTTGTTTCTTCTTTCAGTCCCTATCAGACACTTAAGAAAAATAAAAAGCCTTATGCTTGATGTATAATGCAGGTCCAAGTGCCCACTGTCTATTACATGTTTGCTCCACCCCACACTAATATTTGAAGACGACACTCAAAGTGGGTGTTGCCTGGAGGACCGTTGGGGTTGTGAAGTGGGAGAGGGTTGGGCATGGTCTGGCTGTGATTGACAGCAGAAGTGAAAACCACGATCTAAATAATTTCTATACTACAAGCTATGTTAAATAAACTAACCAAATGTTATGCTAATAAGTAAATAACCTGAAAATCTATTTAAAGATGTTCGCAAAAACGCTACTATTTCAACTCCAGCTCGCAAAGGAGGCATGTACGAGGCAGAGCGACTATGTCAGTTTCACGCAAATTACATCGGAAATCCATGCTTGTCCAATGAGAGGATAATCAGCCAAATTGTGTTTATTCCAGTGTTTAATGTGAAAATGTTGCCAAATGCAAGCTTTTAATAAACGTGCATTAAAATGTCATAATAATGACCAGGGCCTCATTGATGAAACTGTACTTGAGAAAAGTACGTACAAACAAAACTTCACACTTTTTTTAGATGTATAAAACCTCCGTACACACTCATACGTACAACTACATGCAATTTCCCTTTATAAGTACCACATGATCTCTCAGTCATGTTACTATGTCTCCTCTAGCCTCACGTTACACAAAGTGACAGCGAACTAACATTATATGTGGTATATCTGGTCGCAACACGTTTTATTTTGTTTTTAAATATATTTTTAACAAGTTTTCTTGAAAACTTCTTGGGTGGTGGCCAGTTTACTTGGGTAGCCCACCCAAGTATTAACATGGTGTGGGAAACATTGCTATTATTATTCCCAATGTGTTGCTTATGGATCTTCATCCAACAACACTGTGGCTGTGTGGATTGCATTTTGAATGTTTATGACAGACTTTATTTACCTGTTTCTTCCATTTATTTGTAGGATAAAGTAGCCTACAATTACATCAAGCTCTATAGCAAAGATGCTTGTACCAGACTGTATTTTTCTAGCTAATTATGGGACTGCTGCGGAGCAAAGCAGTAGCGGAGCAAAGCAGGCACATATTACTATCCTAGAAAATCGGGTTTATATTAATATATATAATAATATATATATATTTTTTTACATTTTATTCCACGGATTTTTTCCGTACCGTTGAACGCACCGGCACAAATGATGCGGCTCGATCTGACTCGCTGCTGCATTACTTTTCTTGGAATTCTGAGTTACCATGGCGACGCAATTTCCACAAATTCCTGAAAAAAAGTCCCCTTGGAATGAATGGAGAAAAGGAAAAAAAAAGTCCACAGCTGAACAACCTTTTTCCAAACGACGCTACCCGCGCATACGTTAACCGATTGATATGATTTTTAGCTCTCTCTTTTTTTTTGCCATTTTTACCATCTTTAGCTCAGTGTCAAATTTTTTTTTTAAGAAATGTAAGCTCTCCCTCCTGTGCGGGTTCAAAGAGAGTGAGCGAAATGGAGAAAAAAAGCCTTTTAACATTGGTGTGTATTGCGTCTGCCAGAGTAGAGCAATCAACGTCAGAGTGAGGAGAGAGAAAAAATTATTTCGAAAAATCTCACTTCCATTCGTCACCGTGGCCACAATCTTTGCTCACTAAACATCAAATTCGTGTCAAGGTGTCATTTAGTACCTTTTATTTCACTTGAAGCGAGGAGAAGTCACACTTTTCCGGCCATTCAACCCCATGTTATTTTGGTCGTCTTTTTCTCCGCAACTTTTCAACCTGCTCTGATTCGCTAATTTTTCCTCTGATCGAAAAAATTAGGACATCCCCCAAACCCTTGCCGTTCTAACGAGCCATTTGTGGAATCTGCATCTTGAACCATTAAGTCGTGAGAGCCTTTTGTTCGAGGTGTGCGCTTTCTCATACATTTCAGTGAATGTGTGTGCGTGATGTGTCCAACAAGTTAAAGTCAAATGTGTGTGCGTGAATGTGCATGTTTCTTAAAGCGACAGTAAGGAA
This sequence comes from Vanacampus margaritifer, assembly GCF_051991255.1. Lineage (NCBI taxonomy): Eukaryota > Metazoa > Chordata > Actinopteri > Syngnathiformes > Syngnathidae > Vanacampus > Vanacampus margaritifer. The sequence continues at coordinate 2,600,447 of NC_135441.1, read as the reverse complement.
CTTTTAGTTTATGGTGATTATGGTTAACTTTCACATTTCTTGACCAATTCCAAACGTTCCAATTTTAAACTGTTCAGCTTCATTTCCAATTTTATTTAATTTATTTTTTAATAAATTTTCAAAAATAAAAGCACAACATTATTTTTTTTGTTTTTAAATGTAATGGAATGGACTGCTATTTAAATAGTACTTTTTTAGCTATACTGCCTGGTCTCTCACTTCTGCATAGCAACTGCCTCAGCCAATCTGGGCTGCCTGTCATCTCGCTCACTGTTGAGCTCAACTCACCCCCTTTTTTTTCTAAGTGTACTCAAGGCTGGTTTATGTACCACTACTACTATTGCAAATACTATTACTAATACTACTACCTTGGACAGATGAATAGGTACGCCCAGGATTCTTATCCCCCCGCCCCATCCAGGGCGGCGGCCATCTTGGCCAATTGATTAGGTAATTTGAATTCATCATACAAATACAAGCAATTAAGGCACACCTTATCACACATTATACAATTCGCAGTTGAACAGCATCAAGAAACAAAAAGGAAAAATAAGAGAGAAAAATTTACTCCAAAAGAAGATATCGGACTATTAAGGAAAATAGCCTCTGGGCTTTTTTGTTACTCATAAAATACAAGGAATTTTTAGGTATGGACCAGGATTCTGGCCAATTGATTAGGTACGCCCATGATTCTCACCACTCCACCCACCCAGGGTGGCGGCCACCTTGGCCAATTAATTAGGTACGCCCAGGATTCTCTTTCCACCTTGCAAGAGTCAGCAGTCCCATTGAAAATTTCCGCGGAAATTTTTCTAGTTTCTATCCTTATTGTCTTGTGTCAATATAATAGTTTTATTTTGCCTACATGTGAATACTGTAATGACATTTGTGCAGGTGGGCGGGTGAAATTACTGTAGGCACTAGGGGTGTGCTAAAATATGGCAATATATCGTTGTAGACCTCTTTACAACTGTACACTGTACTTTTCAAATATATCCATGCCCATTATGCTAAATGATATACATGTATACCAACTATGATATCAAGAAACGGATTATAATTTAACTGAAATGATTAATTACATGTTATCATATGACACTTTTCAAAATAAATACACTTTTAGCCATGATTTTGGACAAGTCAAGTTAGCTCTGTGGTTAGAGCAAGTGCCTGCCACCACAGAGTAGCTGGGTTCAAATCCCTTTTGGACCACATTTTAACGCATTCGATGGTTTGATACCATCTGACTATCTTATCAGGAAATGGATTATAATTTCACTGAAATTATTTAAGCACATGCATTCAAATCATAGCATTCAGTTTTTCAGCATTCCCACGCAATTTCTGCAGAAATTGCACTTTGTCTAGTTGTAGAACATGTTGTTGCTAATTGCTAATGTTAAAGCCCGTATCTGACAGAGCGGCGCAGGCTTGCAGGCATGTGCACACATAACAGTGTTTTTTCTTAATCAGGGTTCATTCAATGTTACAAAGTGCCAAGACGTTTGCTAGAACGAACTCCCACGAAAAAACAACACTCGCTACTCGCGCACAGCCTCACAAGCGTTTGCCGCTCAGTGAGATACAACCAAGGGAATGTCTTCTCTTTCATTGTATTTGGTGACCAATGCGAAAGAGTCTGCCTGGCTCAAAGGATGTCAGACTGTACTCGCACAGGGCCAGGCAGGAAGAGTGCTCAGTTCAGATACGAGTGGTAAAATGTTACTGGACATTATTGTGCAATTGGCACAGAATAATCTAGGTTCTATTTGGTCAATTTCTACATTAGACATTTTTTTTGTTTGTTTACATTCATCCCCCCCCCCCCATTTTTTTTTTGTCTGGGGCCATGTCTCTCACCATTGTGGAGTCCTAGGATTTGGTGTGGACCTCTTATGACTGTGGAGTTTGTAAGGTCATGTTACTTTTAAACATTTAGGACAATTAAGACATAAAACAGAGTTCATGCTAATCTACCTGTTTATTTTCCTTTTTTACAAAAAAGCATCGATAAGAGAATCATCATTAAGCAGAATTCAAAATGGAATAGAAATCATAAACATCTTTTCAATTCCCATCCCTATTGTTTAGCCAGAAATGCAAATATTGCAACAGCATTTGAAAAATGAGCCTGTAACAAAAGTGACTCTTTTGTTTATGTTTACTTTTGCCTTTTATAGGTAGGTCATTCATTTTCTTGCAATCTGCTCAATAAAAAGAAAACATTTTGAAAACTGGAAAATTTAGATTAGAATTTATTTTATATTACAAATTTTGCGAAAATCTCGTCTTTTCTCATTCTCGTGGACTCAATCTCGTGAGACATCTCGTATTGTGGGATTTTTGTCTCGTCCCATGCCTAATTATCACCCTTGCATTTGGACGTAAAGAAGAGAAGTAGAATTCATCGCTAGATTACTACTTTTATAGTACATATTAATCTCTGTAAAGTGCCTGAGGGAATGCTTTGCGTGGGAATACATCGTGAGTATGCATTGTGTACGTTTTCATAACCCGCCCCCGGAAGAGCTTTGCGGTTGCCTTTTTCTAACAATGAAATATAGTGACTACCGCCGCTGATTGTAAGGAGTCAATCATTGGCGTCTGTTGCGGTGTGTACTAACGTCATTTTTCCAATGCAACGTGCCGACGCCACAGGTGGCGTCAGTCATATTTGGCCAACATTGAATAGATGTATCGAGACCTTTATGGAAAGCTCCCTTCTACATTTTTTTTTTTCTTCTCCTGGGAGATCTCAGTATTGATCATTTGAAATGTCATCATCATTGTTCTCCCTTTTTTTTTTTTTTTTTTTTTGTATGTGTGTTTGTGCGTGTGTGCGTGCGTGCGTGCGTGCGTGAGAAAAAAAAATAAATAAATAAGAATTCCCATACCGTTCACCTAAACCGAACACTTCAAAATCCAGCCAGAGTCGTGGGGCCGCCAGGAGACCCGAAGGGGGACCAAAGAAAAGAAAGAAAAGCGAAGCCCAGCACCGACCACCCACCGGGCCACTAACCTTCACCAACCCCAGAGACATCCAAACTCCAACAAATCAGGGAAACCTCAAGGGCCCAAAGGAGAAACTGAGGAAAGGTAGAAAGGACAGACGAAGCAGAGTGAGATCCACAGACACCAGCCTCCACCGAATCAATGACCTGAGGGAGAAACAAATTGTGTCTGAGTCTCGATAGATGCTGGTGTGGTGGATCTAGCATGCATGAAAATCTCCACCAAAGAGGGGAGCCGTCGACCCCCGCCAGGACAGAGCAAGCGCAACACCTCAGGGCCCCCCAGGCCGCGGCCGCGCCAAAGGACGACCCCCGGAGAGCAAACCCCGGAGCAGGAGCGCCCCCCACCCCAACGCGGCCCGCGCCCCCAACCCAACGCAGCAGGACGGGGCACTGCAGGCCCACCAGGCACCCCACCGGCCCACAACCCCCGCTCCCCCCGCGACCCCCCCGCCCCCCACCCCCGCCACCCACCCCAACCCAGCCCCAACCGCCCCCAGGCGACCGCAGCACTGCTCCATACCGCGGCCGCCCCAACCGATGCCCCCCCCCCCCCCCCCAGTTGTGGATGGTGCATTAAAATTTGGAGGGGAGCTGCAGGGCGGAGACGGTGTCTCCACCCCACCCCACTCCCCCCCAAAGTGTGTTATGTGCCCTAAAATGTATTGTGCAAAACTAGTGCAGTGAGTTAAGAGGAGCGACCAGCTGGGCCCCCCCCAACCGGGCGGGGGGGGGGGGAGGGGGAGGCGCACCCGCCCACCAAAACCCCCACCCACCCCGGCGGGGCTCGCCCCCCGGATACCGGGGCCCGCCCGAAGTGCCCGGAGGCCCACCGGAGCGGGGCGGGCACAACACCAATCCCGCCCACTCCCCCGGCCCCCGGAGCGCCGAGACCCGGGCCACGGATGGAACCCCCGGCCCAGGGGGGGGGAGGAGGGCGGACAGGGGAGGGGGAGGGGACGGGGGAAGGAGACGACAGGAAGGGCAGGAGGCAGCGGCAGGGCCGCAGAGAGAGGGGGAGAGGAGGAGGAAGGGCGACGAGGGAGAAGGGACAGGGAGGCGGAGGACGGGCGGGGAGAGGTGAAGAGGGAGAGGAAGCAAGGGGGAGGAAGGGGGAGGGGAGAGGGAACCACGGGGCACCCCGGCGGCCCAAAGGCCCCGACCCGCGTCGCCGGACCCCGAGCGACGGACCGCGTCGGGGCGGCGCCGCCCCGGACACCAAGGAGAGCCCCGCAACACAGCACCCACCACGAGACCCAGGGAACGACCAAGACGCAGCCGCCACCCAGCAGCCCACAGAGGGGCAGACCCGCCCACGCCCAGCCAGGGGGGACAGCACCTGTAGAGTTAGTCCCCTGGCATGCAGTGAATCCGAATATAAGCCTTTAGTGCCCATTGGAGGTGAATCTGCTCGATCCTGTTGACAGCAACTGGGTTCCTGACTATAAAAACACAACCATTAGTAACAAACTGCCAAATGCAGAGACATCAATGTAAGTTATCACGATGTGGTGGCTCTCGCTAACAGGCAGAATTAAATAACCAGAATTAGGTTAAAATATTCTATATACGTAGACCATATTTCTATGAATTTTGATATTTGTTTTTTATTTGAGGCCGATATTTTTTCCATTAAAATGTGATTTATGAGGAGGTTAGACCATTGGTCGATATTCAGAGTTTGTTTATTTTTCCAGTTAACAAGAATTGTTTTTTAAGCGATAGTAAGGGCTACAAGTGTAGATTGAAATTGTTTATGTGGTAGGTCAGTTGTTGTTAGGTCACCTAGCAAACACAAGTTTGGAGATAAAGGTATCCTATAGTCCAAGATAGCGGAAAGTTTTTCTAAGACTTTAGTCCAGAAATACATAACCGGGGTGCATAACCATAAAGCATGAAAATAAGTGTGTGTAGTGTTTTGTAAACACTGGAGACAAATGTCGGAGTCGGAGAGGCCCATTTTCTTCATCATATATTGAGTAATGTATGTTCTATGGATTATTTTGTATTGGATAAGTTGTAAATTTGTGTGTTTTGTCATTTTAAATGCATTTTCACAAACTTGAATCCAAAAGTCAGATTCCGGAGCTATAGACAAGTCTGTCTCCCATTTTAAGATGGGTAAAGACATTTTATCCGTATATGAAAGTAACTTATATATTTTTGAAAGTTTTTTTGTTGTTGTCGGAGAAAGCTTGGTAATATCTTTAGCTAAGCCAGGCGGTTGGAGCGTACCCTGAAGTGTTGGAATTTGTTTCTTTATCATATTTTTAACTTTCAGATAATGTAAAAAATTTCCGTTTGTTATTTTGTATTTTTTGAGCAAAGATGTATATGATATAAACATATTATCTGAGAAGAGATGGTGAAGATGTGTGATTCCTTTCTGCTCCCACACACCTAAATAAAACGTTTGGTTGTTAATTCGAAAGTCAGGGTTATGCCATAGGGGAGAAAGCCCACAGGGCTCCACTTGGGCTTTTGTAATTTCTAATGCCTTCCACCAAGCAGTCAGGGTGGCGGAGATCATTGGGTTTTTAAAACAATTATGTCGCTTAATCGATGTTGTAATAAAGAGTAAATCTAGAAGTCTGAGGTTATTACAATCCTTCTGTTCTAGTTCCAGCCAACAGTTAGTATCTCTGTTGGGTTGTGCCCATAGAACGATATATTGTAGCTGGTTAGCTATATAGTAGTACATAAAATTTGGTGCCTCTAGACCACCTTTGGATTTACTTTTCTGAAGAGTAGATAGTCTAATCTTTGCTTTTTTTTTTTCCAGTAAAATTTTGTAACGGCTGAGTCCAACAACTGGAACCATTTAGCCGTAGGTTTAAATGAAATCATTGAGAAAAAATAGTTTATTTTAGGTAAAACTTTCATTTTAACGGTGGCTATTCGTCCTATTAAAGAAATAGGAAGATTATTCCAGCGTTCCAAGTCACTATGAATGTTATCCAGAAGTGGAGAAAAATTTAAATGAATTAAATCAGTTAATTTAGGTGAGATTTTTATGCCTAAGTATTTTAAATTACAATACATTTTGTACTATGCAAGAAAGTGGTCAGTCAATAACTTCACACTTTGATTAAGTAATTTTCACACCTGCAGGCACCCTCCAGGGACCGTCCAGCGTGCGCCCCATGATTCCAGCCCAAAACATGACTCTGCTACCTTGTGTCGTTGCAGCCTTGTTAGGACATGGTGGCCATTCACCAACCATCCACTACCCCAGGCTTCCTCACTACTGGTCCTTGAGTGCCGGAGTCCTGCAGGTTTTAGATGTTTCTGTTGTCCAACACAGCTGATTCAGATCAGATCAGGATCATTATCAAGCTTCTATAGAGCTTGCTGATGAGCTGCTTAAATGGCTCAGCTGTGTTAGAGGACTGAAAAATCTAAAACCTGCAGGACTCTGGTTCTCGAGGACCAGGAGTGCGAAAGCCTGGAGTAAACGGTTTCACGCAAGGAATAGCTCTGCATCAATTGCTGGTATGGGCATAAAAGGGGCCTCAATCCTGTTGAGAACGCAAAAGTCTATTACGGTGGGAAGCAATTCACATCCTAACAGTAGCTCTGGGAGTCTGTTCTGATATCTTGCAAATAAATTCAATCAGAGAATCTGCAAAAACAATTTCAACTGGTGCAAGAATTGAAGAAGATAGAAGAAAATAGCTGCTATGCAATGTGTCCAGTATTAAAATGTAACATGACCTGTCAAGATGTTTTTGACTGAAATAGTTTTGATTTCAGTATGACCTCCTAATGCTGCAAATATAACAAATGACTATTTATATAACAAATGACAATTTATATAACAAATGACTATTTTGATTTATGTAGAGCCTAGAAAAGACTTTGAAACTCTGTTTTGCCTATTAATTTTGAGCAGTGAGTTTGGAAACATTTTAAAACATTTTTTGTTTATGAAAAAAAAATACTGTTACTATTGGGAGAAAATCTAATTACACTCTAACAGTTGATGTCTTGAAAATTAGGTCACATTTGCATCAACATTTTAGGAAAATCTGAAAAAAAACATTATTTGCAGAATTATTTGGAACACGTATATTTGCCCAAAAATAAAATAAAAGGTTATTTCCCCTTAACCACATTATGCCTTATTTTACCAGGTTAACTAACCTTACAAATGGGCCAATATATACATGTACTCCATCCATCCCTCCATCTTCTGCCGCTTATCCGAGGTCGGGCCGCAGTAGCAGCAGCTTTAGAAGGGAAGCCCAGACTTCCCTCTCCCCAGCCACTTCAGCCAGCTCCACCGGCAGAATCCCAAGGCGCGTTCCAAGGCCAGCCGATGAAGCCAACAGCACCACATAGTCTGCAAAAAGTAGAGATGCAATGCTGAGGCTACCAAACCGGACCCCCCTCAACGCCTCTGTTGCGCCTAGAAATTCTGTCCATAAAAGTTATAAACACAATCAGAGACAAAGGGCAGCCTTGGCAGAGTCCAACCCTCACTTCTTAAAAAGGGGGACCACCAACACGGTCTGGCAATAGAGAGGCACTGCCCCGATGTTCACGCAATGTTGAGCCGTGTCAACCACGACAGCCCCACAACATCCAGAGCCCTTAGGAACTCCGGGCGGATCTCATCCACCCCCGGGGCCCTGCCATCGAGGAGCTTTCCACCCACCTCCGTGACCTCGAAGCCCGAGATAGGAGAGCCCACCTCAGAGTCCCCAGACTTAGCTTCCTCAAAGGAAAACGTGTCGGTGGAATTGAGGTCTTAGAAGTATTCTCCCCACTGACTTACCACGTCCCGAGTCGAGGTCAGCAGTACCCCATCTTCACTATTTACTGTACGTTAAAAGTCCACTCTTCACAAAGACATCAAACAACTGCCCTTCCCTTATGACATCTCATTTATCTTGTTCTTTGGGTAGCTGAAGCTCAGTATCAACGTTTCAACACGTTTTATCAGACATTTCACTTGAATATTTTTTTCTTTCATGCAATTCAGTGTTTATTATTCGGTTCTTTGTCGTAATGTGGCAATACAAAAACGCATCTTGCAGTGAGTTTCACGGATTAAAATCAGCATGGTTAAATAATGGTTTTATTATTTTTTTCTTCTTGCAGTAGCTCTTCTGAACCCAGTTCAACTCAGTTCAACAAAGACCAAACAACTTTGAAAGCTCCGGTGGTTCCATTTGGTTTGGATTTGTATTACTGGGGCCAGGAGCAACCTAACTCCGGCAAGATCACAAAGTAACATACCTGGAACATTTCAAACGGGACAAACATGTTGAAACTGTAGCATTTGTATCTGTATAAAAACTTCTTGTGTTTCGTTCTCAGATTGGCCTCTCAGCATCAATTCTGGGTTCCAGCTGATGTGGAAGAAGAGATGGAAATCAAGGATCTTAAGGCTGAGAGCAGATGCAGATATATCTCTTTTCCTGGGCAATTCACTCCTGTCAGCCATTATTGTAATGCACCACTAGGCAATGGCAAGATGTGTAAGAGACAGGACCGATTGAAGGTAAGGGAATGAAATAACAACATATAATACTCCAATAATAATAATGATAATGATGATTATAATGATAATAATAGTTCCAATAAGAATATGACTATTATCACGTTACAGCATTCATTGATTTCACAAGTGGGAAATATCGGCCACTGTTTTTTTTACAGGATTCGAAATATGAATTTCCTTTGCATGATATGGCAACGTTTTAAAGTATAGCACATCAAACACACATAAGCTTTGACATATAGATCAAATGGAACACACCAGCAGTCTCATTCGGCCGCGACGAGTCTACGTCTAGTCGACCTCACTCACCGGGCAGATGAAGGCTTTCTGCAGTCTCTAAAGCTGCCATAGCTGGAGCCATGACCATGGGATGGCCGAGCGGAGACTCTGTGCTGCGGCTTGCTTGAGCGCTTATTTAAGTGGATGGGCCCCGGTGTTGTGCCGTCTGCCACGACTTGCGTATTTTATTTTTATTTTTTACTACAATCATTGAAGTCATCCACTAGTACATACTAAATTGTAAATATTGTTCAGCGATGTTGTAAAACACTATTATGTTTATTTTATATACTGTGTTTTTATGACTTTGCCGATCGCTGGAGTGTGCCACCTCTGACTCAAAACCAGGAAATGGCCGAGTGCAATGGTTGCTCCAGTTTCTTCAGTACAGTAAAGTAAAAACAAACAAAAAAATTGTTCTTCAAGGTGGCTCTTGCTGCTTTTTTTTGCTTAGCAAATGAGTTTCATAAGTTTTATCACAAATTTGACTGTTATGATTTTAGCAATGGGATTTTGAACCTGAAAAACTAATTATCTTGCGCTGGCCATGTTTGATGTGTCTTCTGTGGCTAAATCTTTTAAACATTCTAAAGTTGGAAAAACCCCAGGCCCCGATAATATAAGTGATCAACTAATTTGTTTCTGTGCAGAAAACCAGCACCTATTTTTTGTTACATCTTCCAGCTCTCTTTTGACCAACTCTCTTTTAACAGAGGGTGCCTAGGTGTGCTGGAAGCAGTCCACAGTGATACCCGTGGCTAGAATTAATTTAACTGAATTAAATTGAGTTTTGAATGACTTCAGACCCGTGGCTTTAACTTCCCTTGTTATGATGTCTTTTGAAAAACTGATAAAGACAGATCATCATGCAAAGATTGAACATCTACTTGACCCGTTACAGTTCGCCTATAGGGCTGGTTGGGGAGTTGAGGATGCCACTGCCACTTTATTAGACTGGGTCTTAAAACATCTTGAAGGCAACAAAAAAACAGTTGCCAGTTGCTATTTGCAGATTTTTCGTCTGCTTTTAACACTATCCAGCCCCACATTTTAATTGATAAACTTCTTAACCATTTCAATCTAGATTTTAACACTGTTGGATGGATTTTTTATTTTTTTTACTGCCAGAACGCAGAGAGTGAAGGTGAATGGATGCATGTCGGTGGAGCTTTCATCATCCACTGGGTCTCCACAGGGCTGTGTCCTTTCCCCTCTCCTCTATATTATTTATACTGACGATTGCCGTAGTCTGTATGAGAACAGATTCATGTTGAAATTTGCAGATGATTCTGTAATAGTTAGTCTCCTTTCGGACAATGAGGATTCCCATGGCCCTGTGGTTGATGATTTTTTTTATTGGTGCGATAAGACCTTCCTGCAATTAAATGTACAAAAAACTAAGTAAAATGGGCATTGATTTCAGAAAGAAACCCCAAAACTCCAAAAAGCAAACCATTATTAAAGGCCAGACAGTAGACACTGTTGAGAGCTATAAAAATCTTGGAACAATCTTGGACAATAAGTTAAATTTTACTTGCCACTCAGACAATCTTCCACAAAAAAAAGGAGCCAGCAACGACTGTCCTGTCTGAGGAAGCTTTCCAAGTTCCACATCAGTAAGTCCTCGATGATTTTATTTTATAAATCATACATTGAATCTGTGTTGATTTTCTTTCTTCTCTGCTGGTTTAGCAACCTTAACACCAAATAAAAAAATGGACTGAGCAAAATAATTAATACAAGCAGTTAAATATTGGGAGTTCATCAAAGCTCACTTACAGATTTGTTCAACAGGCAAGTATCGATGAAAGCCAATGTCGTTCTTTCGGATGATTCGTATCCTTTATATCTTGAGTTTGAGATGTTGCCGTCTGGATGCCGGTTTAAATTTCCGAGGATCAAAAGCAACAGGTACAAGCATTCCTTTGTCCCTTCAGCCATTTCTCTCTTGAACTCTGGTTGGGAGAGGAGATGTACCTGATTGATTTTTTAAATTGATTTCTATTGAATTGCTTGATTTGGTATGAGTATTATATTTATATAGAAATTGCTGTTTGCACTGATTGCACTCTCCCCGTCATGTATGGGCGTTGCTTCGGCATTGCTTCGGTCGTGTTGATTCTTGTGCCAGTATGCACTGTATTTTCTTGAACCTTCTATGCTCTTAGTTCTTTATGTTTTGATTGTCTTAAATGTTTTTCACTGTTGCTTGCAACAATAATTGCCCTACGGGGACACAAATTTTAACTTGAACTTCTTTGGTTGTTCCGGTGCACTGCTGTTGATATAGCGCCTCCATAATGGCGCAACGCTGCAACTGCAGTTAAAATACGTTGCTGCCAAGCTGGAGCGCTGCGGCTGTGTTGAGCTATATCAGTCGCTCAGGCTGGAAGCGGCGAGCAAATTAGGTGGTGGCGGCTGCCACCAAATTTTCTACATAGGAAAAACCCTGAATTATGAAGAGTGAATTTTTGGAGCAAGTTTAAATTGGAACGATGTAAATCGAATGTATTATGTGGGCATTGAAACGGGACAAAAAAACATTTACACAATGGAATGCTTTCAGCATTCACACAATAATACAAATACAATTTAATTAAAATAAATTTTTAAAAAAAGTTGCTAAAAAAGCATATTACACGGCAATGATTCAGAACAAGATTTGCTACATGATTCCTTCCAGGTCTATCCTAAAACCCAAAAGAACAATTTTATTTTCTTCAATCAAAAAAATGTGCACTATTTCCCTTGAGTCCAGTCAGTGTGTTCTTTGGTGACCTGTAACCTCTTCAGCACTTTGATGTGTTGAACAATTGAACAGATGGGAGTCTGCCAAGTCATATATGTCCACAAGAGCTGATCCATCTAATCACAAGGTGGTGATTGGTTGACAGCTCTACCTCTCTCCTCATGCATGTGTGAAAGATGTGTGCTCTGATGATATATTTCTGGGATTTGTTGCAGACAGACTATGATTACAATAAAAATCCAATCAAATTACGCAACTTCAACTTCCCAAACCTGTAAATGCTTCTTGTCCGTGTTATAGCATTTGCTGTAAAGTGAGAACTAGAACAAATAATGAATGCATTTTTAGTTCCCTTATGATTATGGTGGTGATTTATTAAATCTAAAATGTTAAATGAATTTTTTTGCAAGATGAGTTAAGTATCCAAGAGTTAGAGCTCATACTGGTATGTTTTTCAGTGCTCAATTTTGCTTTTGGTATGTCACTCAACACACTGTGTTCTTTAGTGCCCTTTCCATGGCCGTATTGTTCCGCGAGATGTGAAGGGTCTGCCCTGCAACGAAGAGGACCATCAGAGAGAAGAGCAGGATAGGAGGAAGACAAAGAAAAATGGTAAGTACAAGTAAATATAGGAGATGGAAAACAATCTTTAAAAAAGGTTTAGAAAATGGTTGTAGCCTATTATTATTCATTGATCCATTCCTACTAGTTATTGTCCAGACACACTGTCATGGGAGTCTTCAGTCTTATTTTCTATATTTTTTATTTCCCTTATTTATCACACTTAAATGTTTCGGATCATCAAACTAATTTTAATACCTCACAAAGGTAACTAAAGTAAATGCTGTTTCTACAGTAAATGAATAAATACTTTATTAATAGGGGAAAAATATTATCTGGCTCTATGTGAAAAATGAATTGTCCCTCAAACGAATGGCAAACAACAGTTTGTGCCACCCTTGGCAGCAATAACTGAAATCAAGTATTTGTGATAGCTGGTGATAAGTCACATTTCTACATGAAATTTTGGACTACTGTTCTTCGCAGAATTGTTTTAACTCCATCATATTGGAGGGATTCCAAGCATTAACTGCCTGTTAAAGGTCTAACCACAGCATTGGTGGCCTTGTATGTCTCGGGTAGTTGTCTGCTGCATAACCCAAGAGTGATTGAGCGAAAGGGTATGAAATAGTATAAACGTATAAATAAGTTTTTTAATACTTTGTCCTGTACTCCCAAAAACATATTTATGTTTTTTATGTTTTTTTATTTTTTAAAGGAATGGTAGTTATTACAAAAAACGGCTAGCTGGTGGAAGCAGAGTATAAGCGATCAGCCAGGTCCATGTTGCAACAAGCTTTTTCCCAATGTTTTCAACAGGTTTGTGAATAATGATGAAACTTAGCTATATTCTAATTACTGCAAACCGGAAACAGATACAACTATACCTTCTTTTTCCTGATGAAAGAAGATACTCTAATCTTTCTTTTGGTAGGTTCCATGTTTTTATAGCAATAGAACAGAATATTCTGTGGACCTTGCAATATCAGTTAAAATCCAGTAAAACCGCCGGGAGCAAAGGGGGTTGCTTTAGTGAAAATTGCTTGGAGTGAATGAGTTAAATGCTGGTTAATCAGAGACCACATTTAACTTGGAGCACACCTTCCAAAAAGTTATCAGTTTGGCTATTCAATTGCAAATTTTGGGGGGAATCTTTTTTTCTAGTCACATTTATTCATATAGCCCTTAATAATTATAACAATAAAAAAAAAAAGTCTCAAAGGGCTTCACACACTCACAGTAGACAAATATTAAGGACATCCCCCGATCTTAGTTTTTTTCCTTGTCCAAGGAAAAAATATTAAACAATATGGTGCTATATAATGTTAAATATAATAGTGCGAGAGTTCTTTTAAGGATTTGAAACACTGCAAGAAGACGCCGTCAGAGAAGTGGCTCCTCCAAGCCAGGCCCGTAGTCAATGCAGAAATCTCCATAGCATCAACTCCAAGGTGGTATCCTGCTTCAGGGCCTGTGCCGGTCATCTGGTATAGAATCTACAGCATCATCCAATTAATACCTAAATCCCTCTCCAAACCGGGGAGGAGGGAGCAAAAAAGAGAAGCAGCTGTCAAACAGGCCAACGTAGTTCAGCCAAATGCAAAAGTGTAAAAATAAGTCTTAAGGCGAGATATAAACGTTTCTACAGAGAGGTAGCAGCTCTGATTTCCAAGGGTAGGGCATTCCAGAGGACTGGAGCCGATAACGCTCTTGAACCTGCTGACTTCTTTTTGGCTTTTGGTATCACCAAAATACTAGATGGGAACGGTGGTTTTGGGTCGTGCGTATGGTACTACTAGATCAATGAGATAGGAAGACGCTGAACCGTGTAATAATTTATATGCAAAACAAAAACCTTGAAATCGCATCTGAAGTGGACCGGAAGCCAATGCAAATTCTATATTTTGTCTTTTGTTGTTGTTCCCCCCCTCCCGCCATTTTGTTTTAAAGAATTTTTTATGGAAAAAAAAAAATCCCCCAATGCATTTCAGTGGATGTCAATTATATGCAGATTTTGCTATTCACTGGCCATGCCAGTCAAGTCAAGTCAAGTTTATTTATATATCCCTTAATCATGCAAGGGCTTCACATGCCCACAGTTGACAGATATCAACAACATCCCCTAATCGAACCACAAAAGAGCAAGGAAAAACAAAAAAAATCCGAACAGGTAAAAAATGAGAATCCTTAAGAAGGGACCTCAAATGTGGTAATCCCCCTTCCAGGATGATCAGTCTGCAATGGATGCCAAATGGGCAAAAATGTACATAGTTTGTGATACTAAACATTATTAACCAGAATAGTATGAAAGTCCCTTGAAGAAATTGAAGCACAGCAAGAAGACGTCAAGGAAGTGGGTCCTCATCCAAATCCAGCCCGGTTGGTCGGAGCAGCTATCTCCATGGCAGCAACTTCAAGGTGATGGTCCTTCCCGGATCCCATCCCGGTCAACCAGCACAGAACCCGTAATGCATATTTGTCCCTATCCCACTCAAATAGCGGGGGCCCACTGTACCTCTTTTATTTGCATTATGAGGAACAGGTTTCGAGATGTTTTTTTTTAGATAATTTCACCAGTGCACAATATGCCATGTGACAGTGATTGAACTGACTCGTGCTATCACAATGCATGTATGAATAACTAGTAGCTTACTGTTCAAGTTCTGCTACATCAATAATAAAAAGTAAATAAATAATAAGAATTAATTTAATTTAATTTAAAAAAAGGCAGATCGGCTGAAACGATGCTTGTTTGCTTTCTGACTACTTTGCATTATACCCTTGTATAAGTCCCCGCAACAAATTATGTACAGCTGAGTGTAAGGTGTATTTTCCTTTGAGGTATTATTACTAAAATTAAAATATATATTTTTTTCATTTATTGAATTAGTATTCCCTCTCAAAGGTATACTGTCTCTGTACTAACTAAACTAAAGACACCCTATGTTTGTGGTCATGTGTGTGGTCTGCACTCTGCCCCCTACTCAGACACACACTTATAAAAACAAACCCCATCTGACCCCATCTGGGATGGCTAAAGAGTGTTGAAAGAGAAGCGGGCACCGCTGCAACATAGATCAAATCGTTTATCTTTTTGAGTTTATTTTCTTTACACATTCTCGACGTTCTTAGTTCTTGTATTTAATTTTCATCTTCCTTTATTTTTCTCAAAAGCCACAGAATAACTGGACACAACAAAACATTAAACTTATTTTTCCGCAGTTCAATCTTTGGGATAGAAAGCAGGCCAGACTGAAACTTCCGTAAAAGAGTGTGGAAGATCGCTATGTATGGTTGGGGCAAGGCATGGAGGGATTTGGAGCTACAGTGCCGTGAAAAAGTATTTGCCCACTTCCTGATTTCTTACTTTCTTCCTGACTTTTTAAAAATGTCTATATATATATGTGTGTGTGTGTACACTTTTACACGTTTCTGGTCATCATCATGCCAAATTTTATATCCCACCAAGACTACCCAAGCAAATGCAGAACACGTCTAAATAATGATAATGATAATAATATTATTATTATTATTATTATTATTATTATTAATAAAAGTCAAAGAGAAGAGAAGAAGAGAGAGTCCAGGCGGGAAGTGACGAGGCTATGAACCAGGACGGCAGCTGCGTGAGGGGGGGGTGAGAGATGGACGGAGACGATTAATGTTACGGAAATGGAAATATGCAGATCGGGTGATGTTATTTATGTGTGATAGAGATCCGGACGTTGACATCACGCGTCCTAAAATGGGCATTAGCGCAGCCATTTTGGCAGCAAAGAAAACGTGCCTGTCACTTTGAGTTAACGGCAAACACCACACTTTAACAATGATTGACAGCTGTTGTGGACCAGCTGCCACAACAAGAAGAGGCAAAATAAAGGATCGAGCATGCTCCAGGCTACCAAAAGAGTGATCAATGCATAGCCAATGGAGCACTTTGTACATGGTGGCTGAATCAACAGATGCTAACTGTTACCACACACAAAATGTGGGGGAAATAATCTGTTTCGTTCATTTGTGCTGCTACAGTTTAATAGATATTACACAGTTGAATTTAATAACTGACCAACACCAAAAAGAAGACTTTTTACGGCATAAATGATGGCAGCCGCGGCCCAATTAGCAGCTGCTAAGTTGCTAACGTCCCTAAATAACACTGCAAGACTTGCATGGAACTGCTAACTTCGATGGCATTTTGGTCACACATAAAAGGGAAATTAGTCCAGATTGTACAAACTTGCTAAGCCTTTTTATGATCAGATTCGAAGACACTCATCGGCAAGAGAGGATGTAATTACACGTAGCAGTGTCGACGAGTTGAGAAAAAAAAGCACTCTTGACACTTCATCGGCAATCCAACCTGTCCACCTCGCGCATGTATATCATGTCCTTTTCATCAAAGTGACTGTCATTGCTCTTGGGCGAAAAGTTGACCCGATAAACGCTAGTTTTATCCCTTCACGCCATTGCAGTCCATTAATGCTGCACTGCTACTTTCCTGCCAGAGGGGATGTGTTCAGAGAAATAGTCATGTGACGTCCGGATCTCTATTGAAAATAGTGTTCTAGAGTAGATGATGACACCCAGACTCTTAACTTGAGGGAAACAGAGGAAGTGTCAAATGTAATGGAAAAACTGTCAGTTTTGGCTAGAGTGGACTTAGTACCTATTAATAGGGTTTCAATTTTATTACAGTTGAGTTGTAGAAAGTTGGATGAGAATCAGTGTTTGAGTTCAGAAAAACAGTCAGTAAGGAAAGGAGGAGGGCGAGTGGCAGTAAGGTTACCAACCTTACTAACACTCAAGAGTTAGAGCTGGGTGTCATCCGCATAACAGTGAAAATGTTAATTGAATTTGCAAAATATATTGCCAAGAGGTAGAATGTAGATGATAAAGAGGAAGGGTCCTCAGCCAAACCCTTAGAGAATACCACAATATACAAGGAACGGATGGGATTTGAATGATGCAATTTGAACAAACTGGGTGCGGCCGGACCGATAAGAACTGAATCAGTGTAGAGGTGTGTTTGTCAGGCCAATGTTAGTCTGGCCAGTAGAAGGAGATGATGGAAACCAGACTGGAATTGTTCATAGAGCTTTTTATTTATTTATTTTATTTTGTGCACTCATTAACACAAACACGCACACATACAAACATGGTCTCCCAGGCGGGGAAGCGAACCCACACCAACCTGCATCGGAGGCAAGTGACGGTACCACTCCGCCACCTTGTCCTTGTTCATAGAGATTATTGGAGGTAAGGTGAAAGTGGAGCTATGAGGCAACAGTTTTTTTTGCCAACATTTTTGAAATAAATTAGAGATTTTAGATGGTTATTGATATTATTGGGATCTGAACCTTTTTTTTTTTCCAGTCTTGGGGTTCTGATAATTAATTTTTTATACAGTTTTACTTACACTTGTGTATGGATTCTATGAGCCTGAGCATCTGTGTTGAAATAAACTTTTTGATTTTAAAAGGTCCGACAGTCCCAAAAACTCCATAGCAGATGTAGAATTAAGAAACTCCTGAAGAAAAGATTTTAATGTGTCTCAAATGTAATAAGTGAGAGAATGAGGGGCAACCAACATGAGTGTTAAGATAATCTTTTTTTTTGGAATGGCCTCATGCCATCAAAATCATTGTTCCCAGTTTTATGCATAACATATATGTAAACAAACATGCAAATGACCATTGATCAAGTGTGTGCGTGTGGGGGGGGGACAGTTTTTTTTTTTAAACTGTCAGTTGGCTAACTGATTTAGACACATTACTTCCACCTGGTTTGGAGTAGGGATACTGCAACGAACTTGCTTATTTGTTGTCCGAGTGTATGCACCGAATTGTGACGTTCAAACCGAAGTGGTTTGGGACAAATACGAAAACCATTACAACCCTATTTGTTTGTTGTAAAGTACAGAGGGGTATGTACTTTAAAAAATATTGGATGTAAATGCAAATGTTTTGTCTGGAATGAAAAGTACCATGCCCAAACTAACTAACCAACCAATTAACTAAAACTTATTTGACAGAATGTTTTAATTATGAGTATTATTTGCCCACCCCTAATTTTTTTATATGATCTGTTTTATGTGTTGTAGACTGGCATGATGCAGAGCTAGTTCGAGACATTGAGATTGAAACAGGACAAAATCTTGGTTCTGACAGAATGGATAAACGGGGCAAAAGAAAGAAGAAGAATAAATACCCCAATCTCAGCAATCTGAAGGACAGTGCCAACACATCACGGGCTCGGCTTGAGAAACGGATATTCAACAAGTAGGTTATTTTCTGGTCTTATCTCATGATCTAATATTGGCTTAAATAGCAACGGTTGTTCTTGTTAGTAATTTTTCTTGTTTTCTCAACCTCTACTTTTTTCCCGTAGGAGCGCCATGCGCAGAGTTGCTCAGATGATGAGTAAAGTTGACAGCAAAAAACAGGAAAAGTTTTCCAACCAGTTCAACTATGCGCTCAACTGACATTGAGATTTCTCTCTCTCCATTTTTTGTATTATATAATTGATCAGTAATTATACTGTAATTGTAATTTTGTTTCTGTCTACTAGCTTGACAAAAAAGTTCAATTCCCAAATTTACCTGTAATTGACATGCAGCAGCAGTTTTAGAAAAGTAAACAATAAAAATCTCACCGAGACACAGGCTGCACGCATGATAACGGGTCCTCTCCGCATCGGCATCTGCGAGCTGCTGCGTGGGCCAGGCCAGCGTTCATTCTGCGCTTGGAAGAACAGAGGTGGAAGCGTGCTGCGACAGCCCCAACTGCTGGAGGACTGGCGCTCAACGGCGGGGCGCCCCGCTTTCGATTAATGGGGAAGTGACACTCAGAATAAGACAGTCAGGTGCTTTACAACTTCCAAGTGTAGATGATCGTGTCATGCAAAAATTAAATTTATTTATAATTATATATATATGTATACGTACATACATATATACCTACATACATGCATATATACTTACATCTATACATACATATATATATATATATATATATATATATATATATATATATATATATATATATATATATATATATATATATATACATACAAAACAATTTCCAAAATGATCACCAGACTAAATTTATATAACATCTGTTTAACTTATAACATGAAAGTAAGGTTAATAATATAAATTAGAGAACACAATTTTCAGTTTTAATCAAATTAGGGTGATGCAAAAATGAGTACACCCAACAGAACGTCTCTGGCGCAAAGACCAAATTTTACACTAGATATGTCTAGTTGAGTCTCATAATTCATTACAGAGGTGTCAAGCAGACAGTTAACTAAAAATGGGGTGTTACTTAAAGAAAACAGTTTCCCATTTCATGCTGTTAGCAATGGCATCACATGGAAGAGAAATATCACAAGATCTGAGAAAGAAAATAATTTCTTTACACAGCAAAGTTGAAGGCTACAAGAAAATCTGCAAAGCTTTACTTATCAGTCAGAATACTATAGCAAAAGTGGTACAAAAATGTAAAAAAGATGGAACTGCAACCATCCCACAGAGACGTCCAGGTTGTCCACCAATGTCAACAACTCAACAGCGGCTTCTTCTGATGAGAAGGGTGGAAGAAAATCGACATGTAAGTTCGCTGCAGTTATCTAAGGAAATAGAAAGCCAAACTGGGGTGACTATTTCCCATGACAAAATATGTCGTACACTGCAGAGGAATGGCATGCATGGGTCCCATCCACGGAGGAATTCTCTCCTAAAGCCCAGGCACAAAAAAAGCGCGCCTAGAGTTTGCCAGGGCCCATGCTGACAAAGATGAAGACTACTGTGACTCTCTACTCTGGAGTGATGAGACCAAGATAAAAGTTACACTGTATGACGTCACAAAGGTGAGGAACACAAGGAAAAATGTGTGGTGTCTACAGTGAAACAGGGTGGTGGCAGTGTCTTCATGTGAGTTTGCATACTACTGGTGTCGGGGAGCTGAATTTCATTAATGGCTTCATGTATTCACAGCTGTATTGCTCAAAACTGAAAGAAACTACCATCACTCATTGCCCTTAGTCATGCACTTTTCCAACATGTTAATGACTCTAAGCACACATCTAAGGCCACTGTTGGATTTCTGAAGAAGAACCGGGTGAAAATGATTCAGTGGCCAAGTATGTTTCCTGATCTGAACCCAATTGAACACCTATGGGGAATTCTAAAGAGAAAAGTTGAGCATCACACTCCATCCAGCATCCAGTCTCTAAAAGAGGCCATTCTTGAAGAATGGGAAAAGATTGGTGCAACAAAATGTTACCAGCTTGTTCATTTCATGCCTAGAAGCTGTGCTGTGATTAAAAAGTCATTGGAGGCCATACAAAGTATTAGATTTACAAATTTTTGCATCACCCTTATTTGAGCAAAACTGAAAAAGGTGTAATCTAATTTATGTTATTAACCTTGCTTTCAAGTTATAAGTTAACCAGATGTATATTAAACTTGGTCTTGCCAACATTTTTGAAAATTGTTTTTGTATTCATTGAGATACTGTTTAGAATGTTACTTTCCAAAGGGGGTGTACTCATTTACGCTGAGCACTGTCTATATATATATATTATATTATACGTGTGTGTGTGTATATATATATAAGTATATATATATATATATATATATATATGAGTATTGAAGGTATTATTTGATTACTATATTAAGTGTAATCTTTGCGTGTTCAAAATAATTGCATTGAGATCTTATGAAGAAGCTTTCTTTGCAAAGATTTATTTAGGAGCTCTTAAAGACACAGGAGAAAATGCTTACATTCAAAGGTAATATTAAGCCTCGAGTGTGTTCGAATATGAAAACACCCACTCTTTTATCCACAAAGAAACTTCCTCTCCCACTCACAGGCTAGTCAAAGGGTTAGTAATTATAATAAGCAGACATGTGATATACCGACATGTTTACTCCAGCTCTCCTACCATCCCGGATATATGATGTAGGCAGGTAATGATCTTGGACCTTCAGTTTTTACGACATAATGAGTAATAGCATGAGAACTTGCCTCCCTTTAAGACACACATTTTTATCTCCATGAGAACTTCCACATTCTTTCTTATCTTCATGAGAACTGGAAGGGAGTAAAAGTTCCAATATATTTCACAACAACATTATCACAGTTGATCTTCTTTTCACTACACAGTTTATATGGCATCTATATACTTCTAAGTAAATTCATAAACAGTAAAAATATAAATTGAAAATGTTAAATGTCTTCAGTATATGCATATATATATATGTGTGTATGTATATATATATGTGTGTATATGTATATATATATATATGTGTATATCTATATATATATATATATGTGTGTGTGTGTGTGTATATATATATATATATATATATATATATATATATATATATATATATATATATATATATATATATATATATATATATATGTGTGTGTGTATGTGTGTTTATAAATATATTAGATAGATAGCACTCCCCACAAAACAGCAAATAAGTGGGCGTGTGTTTAGTCTGCCGTGGCGGTATGGTGTAAGATTGAGGGACCCTCTCATTTTCTTGGATTGGGCGGAGTGAGAGAAAGAATGAGCAGGAATGCTCAGAGATAGGTGAATGGAGGAAAACACCACTTTGGGAGTGTTTTTGGTGAGGAATTAGCATCTTAGTGTGGTTAAAAGCTCAAAAAGTTGATTTTACATGATATGGGCCCTTTAAGGTCTGGAATGTGACAAACATGGATATCCCGGCCAGGGTTTTGTTCTTTCTTCATTTGTTAATACAGTTTTTGTTGCTGTTTTTGCACTTATATATATCCTCTTGACTGTGCGTGCGTGCGTGCAAGTCATCTATTGTTTTGTGCAAAGTGGTTGTTTTTCTTTTCTTTTTCATGCTTTTTTTTTACAATTGTATGTAAGGATGTGAGTGATTTTATTATCTGTTGTAATCTGATCATGTGTGTAATAAATTTAATTTAAAAAACATCCGTGTTCCATTGTCAGTTTTTTTTAAATTAATGAATGAGCAAGATCATTTCAAAACATATCCACTACTGTACATATTTGAGGAGGTCTGACCCATTCACCACTCACAAAGTGACCCAGGAAGAGAACTTCCTCATGGAGCAGATGGCATTTGGATGGCTTTAGTTTTAGTCCATAGCTTTGGAACCTCTGAAACCTCAAACCGATCCAAGCTTTGGTCTACTCCATTGCCGATAACGATGACATCATCCAGGTAGATGAGAAGGCCTCCGAGGACGAGCTTCACATTGCTCGTTGAAACGTACTAGGCGTGTTACTTCGTCCAAAGGGCAATTCTAGTATGTTTGTAAAGGCCCCATTTGGTGATGAATGCCATCTTTTCATGGTCTTTGCTCTCCACCACAATCTGCCAGTAGCCAGACTAAAGGTCGAGGGTTGAGATAATGGTTGCACCACCAACAATGCAGCTGTCCCGGTCCCAATGCAACGCAGACTAACTCGACTGGTGCAAAACATCTGTCCTTCATTGGCACTGTGAAACTAAACAGTCAAACAAAATAGTAAACAAACCAGAAAATAAACACGAATATACAGTCAATCCAAAATAATACACGCAGTGAAATCCAGCTTTCCATGGCATAAAACACAATCATGTTATAATTTTTATTTAAACACATGACTCCACACTAACGTATACAAAAAATAAAACACACATACCTCGTTCTGCTGACCAAGGGTGCTAAGCACGGATGTTGAGAGTCCGGATGAAGTGCGTGCATTCACAAGTTAAACCTCTAAATGACAAAATAAACCTGCACATATTGACATCATTCTCCATACCATCCACAACTTTGACAACAGTAAACCACTCATACCTCGCCCAGCTGACCGAGGACGCTAATCAACCACGAGGTTGGAATCCAAACTGAGCCAATACATGCGTACCTCTGTGTTCATTTATAAAAATCTGTCGATGATGACACTTCTGTGCGCCACTATAAAGGTTCACCTGGTCAGCAGCTTCCTGTGGAAATTAATTGTATAAGAAAGTAATAAATTGCACAAAATAATTGAAGTACTATTACCAACAAAAAAGAGGGTGGGGGGGATGGGTAGTTACAAACAGCATTTAGACATTCTTCAGTCTGAGATAGTAGATAAGCATCTTTGACACTGAGACTGTTCAAACTACGGTAGTTGACACACCACAAGGACCACTGAGGAAGCCCATTCGGATGTACATGATGTGATTACTTTTGCTTTCAGCATGGCTTTAAGGTGTGCTTCAGCTTCACCTTGAAATCCAAGATGAGTTCTTCTCACTGGCTGGCATACAGGTCTAGCTTAGCCAGTGTCTAGCTTGTGCATAGCAGCAGACATGTAACCAAGGTCAGAGTCATTTTTGGCAAAGATCAATTAATATGTGAGCAGTAATAGAGTGAACCGCTGTTGTTGTTCTTCATTGAGAGCTTCACTTGTAGCAGCAACTAGACTTTGAAAGCGTTCAGGAATGGATCGTCGCTACTCTTCCTACCACCAGTGATGTTGCATCGTCATCTGCATGACTAGTCTCTACAATTTTCTTTGGCACAAATGGAGGTTCAGAGCAAGCTTCAACAAGGACACCAAGACAGGCTCCTTTTGGTAGGGCGGTTCCTTTGGTTGAGAAATTACACACTCTGACCGGCACCTTTTTTCCATAGTGACCAGAACACTTCCAGATGTTACATTGTCTGTAATGTGTAAAGGCTCTAACACAGCTGTGACTCCTGGCCTCAGCTCATCCACTTCAACCCAAATAATGCATTCAGATGAAGCTGGTGTGGTCACGGCTTCTCCAAGGGTCATCCTAGCCACATAGTAGTCTGATCCATTACCCTGCACAATTTTTGAGGGCACAAGTTAATCTCCAATGAAAACCTTGCCACGTGTAGATGACAACATACCTTCATCAGATCCAATCTCAGAATAAAATAATCTCTTATGGAAGCCACATGCACTTCCCAGGCAATAAATAATAAATACATTAAATAAATAAATGTCACTGTTAGTCCATGTTTGGCCTTCATGCCATCTCCAACTCCTGTATTCAATATGTAGGTCTGTAGGTACTGTTTTTTCCTTCAGGATACTTTGGTACAGCTCCTCTGATATCACGGTGGTTTGAGCGCCAGTGTCTGCCACAGCATGAGTAGGAATGCCATTTACCGTCACAGAAATTTGTAAACTCTCACCTTTCTTCTTGGTGCAGCCAATCTGCTGGCCTTTTCAACTGGCGATCCACAACTGAGCTGTCCAACCCTTCACCTGACTGCAGCGAGAAATATGTATGCTTGTTACTGTAGTTATGTGCAACCACTGGACTGGGTGATGTAGTACAGTCTTTTCGGAAATGTACTGCTTCTCCACATTTGAAACATGGGCCTGCTCCACCACAATTTGGGCTGGGTGTTTGAGAACGTCTTCGGTTTGGGTGTAACTGCTGGTAGTTTTGTTTTCTTTCTGGTACAAGGCTTTCGGGTGTTGGAGTCCTGTGTTTGCTGCCCGGAGATTCTCCCACTTATATCTGTAAATTATACACTTTGTCGACGAGGGTGTAGGGTAAATCAGTTCAAGTAGTTATTAAATTAATAATTGTTGATTATTAAATTAATAACTAATTGACTCATTAATTGTAGGAGCCTCAAATTTAATATTTAAGTTGATTTTGAGCTGAGTCTGTGGAGCACCACATAGATTTTTGATCATTTTATGAGGATACCAGATGATTACCTCAACCTAAAATTATTAATTAAAATGAAGGTTGTACCTTTTGGTACAACTCTGTGGGACTCCGGGGGCAGATGACAGGTACCGGCTGGCCAAGCGGAATGCAGCTCCGGCGGTCGCTAAGGCAACAACTCTAGCATGGGAGAAGTTCGGCCATGGAAAATGACTTCTGGACGGCTTCGAAGAATTCTGGTCCACTATCTGGCGTCTCAGTAGGTGAAAGCAGTGCACCATTAACACGGTATATAGTGGAGATGGGGTGCTGCTGACTTCGACTTAAGATGTCGTGAATCAGTGGGGAGAATACTTCAAAGACTCCCTCAACACGACACGTCTTCCTTTCAGGAAGCAGGGTCTGGGGACTCTGAGGTGGTCTCCCCTATCTCCGGGGTCAAAGTCACTAAGGTGGTTGAAAAGCTCCTCTGTGGCAAGGCCCCGGGGGTGGATGAGATCCGTCCAGAGTTCCCTAAAGGCTCTGGATGCTGTGGGGCTGTCGTGGTTGACACGTCTCTACAACATTGCGTGGACATCGGGGACAGTGCCTCTGGATTGGCAGACCAGGGTGGTGGCCCGTGGAACAGTGGACCAGCTCTACACCCTCAGCAGGATAATCGAGGGTGGATAAAACGTTTGACCGTGTCCCTCCAGGAGTCCTGTGGGGGGGTGCTTCAGGAGGTACCGAGCCCCTTGATACGGGCTGTTCCGTCCTTGTATGACCGATGTCAGAGTTTGGTCCGCATTGCCGGCAGTAAGTCAAATTAGTTTCCATTGAGGGTTGGACTCCGCCAAGGTTGCCCTTTGTCACCGACTCTGTTCATAACTTTTATGGACAGAATTTCTAGGCGCAGTCAAGGTGTTTTATATATATATATATATATATATATATATATATATATGTATGTATGTGTGTGTGTGTTTATATATATGTATGTATGTGTGTGTGTGTTTATATATATGTATGTATGCGTGTGTGTGTATATATATGTATGTATGTGTGTGTGTGTATATATATGTATGTATGTGTGTGTGTGTATATATATATATATATATGCATGCATATATATATGTGTGTGTTTATATATATAAATGTATATATATGTGTGTGTGTGTCTATATATATATATATATGTGTGTGTGTATAAATATTTATACTGTATATATATATGTATGTGTGTGTGTGTGTGTATAAATATATGTGCGTGCGTGTCAGAAAAAAGTTCTTCCATAGCACCCGAGCTATCGTGATGGCTTTTTTGTCTCTGGTGGGGTAGGGTTGAGCATACCGAAATAAATGATCAGTGACAATCATGACGTTTTCAATGCCTCCTCTTGACTTTTCCAGCGTCAAAAAGTCCACACATACCAGCTCCATTGGTGCACTGCTGTGAATACTGATCAGAGGAGCCCTATTGCCCGCAGTGGGAGTCTTCCTGAGGCAGCATCTTTCACATTGTTCACACCATGCCTTAATGTCATTGAACATCCTTGGCCAGTAGAACCTTTCTTTTATCATTTGCAATGTTCTCTCGAGCCCCAAGTGTCCTGAGTCGTCAGGGCTTTTTTCTTTTTCTTTTTACTGATTCACGCATTTGGTCTACTACACCTCTTTGAAGGTCTTGGACACAGCGGTACAGGATACCCTCTTTTATCACCAACCTCCTCCACTCATTTAAGAGAAGCCACACACCTCTGCCCGCCTTGAGCCGCACACTACGGGTAGGCTTCTGGTTTCGACTTTTGAAGTGTGCCACGGGGCCAATCACTGCGTCTCTCTCTTCTGCTATGCACGAAAATCCTGTTTCGTCATGGCCTGAAGTGAATCGATCCCCACGTCACCATAGGGCTCCGGTACCTCCGGGGAAGGTGTATTTTCAACCAGAGGGCTTAAAGGCGCAGGGATGGCTCGCGGCACATCAGACATCCTGGTTTGATAGACGAGAGTGCATCAGCATTCGAGTTATTCTGACCCCTCCTGTAGTAGATATCAAAATTGAATGATGAAAGGAGAGACACCCACCGTTGACCAGTGGCATCCAGTTTTGCAGAGGACAGCACATATTTGAGGGGGTTATTGTCTGTCTGGACGGAGAATTTGCACCCATAGAGGTGGTCATAGTACTTATGTCACTGCCCATTTTAAAGCGAGGAACTCGAGTTTATGCGCAGAGTATCTTGTCTCTGGTGGGCTCAAACCTCTGCTAGCATATGCGATGACTCTCTCAACCCCATCTTGTACTTGCGCCAGGACAGCTCCAAGCCCCCCTCCAAAGGCATCAGTCTGTAGCACAAACGGGAGACTGTAGTCAGGGTAGCCCAGCACCGGAGCAGTCACCAACTTTTCTTTAAGGTACAGGAACGACCCCTCACACTCATCAGTCCATAAAAAGGGTGTTTCAGAATCCACCTCTCCTTCCTTTTTTCTTCTTTCTGGGGTCGCGCCCGAGGTGAGACGATAGAATGGGGCAGCGATGGTGGACTAGCCAGGTACATACCGCCTATAATACCGTGCAAACCCCAAGAACTGCAGCACTTCCTTTCGGTTGGTGGGTCTTGGCCAGTCCTTCACTTTGCTGATCTTCTCTGGATCAATCCTGATTCCCTCAGCAGACACTAGGTGACCCAGATATTACACCTCTTTCCTCAGAAGCTGACACTTGGAAGGCTTCAATTTTAAGCCATACTCTTGCAGCCGATCAAACACAACCTGTAGCCTCTGCAAGTGCTGGTCGAATGTTTGTTTTTTTAAATGATGATGTCATCAAGGTAGATTGGGAGATGAGTGAAGTTTAGATCTCCAAAACAGCAGGCCATGAGCCTTTGGAAAGTTGATGGGGCATTCTATTAGCCTTAAACAGCCCCATCGGTGTGCTGAAAGCAGTCTTGTGCTTATCGTGTTCTGCCACCTCCACCTGCTAATAGCCAGATGTTAGATCAAGTGTGGAGAAGTACTTCGCTCGACCCAGGGCCTCCAGAGCCTCCTCAATTCTCGGCAAAGGGAAGGCATCCCTCGTTGCTGCAGGAGTTAAGCTTTCTGTAGTGGATGCATAGCCTCAATGTACCATCTTTTTTTTGGGGTACAATCACGACCGGCGATGCAAATGGGCTTTTACTTGGCCTGATAACTCCTGCTGACTCCATCTATATCAGCAATTTTCTCACATCTTGCCACTGCGATGGGGGAATTCTGTGGTATGGGATCCTGAATGGCCTTGGATCAACAAGTGGGATTTTGTGTGTTACGGTTTTGCTCAGTTGTCTGCTCATCTCGTATGGGCGGGCCTTGGTGCTGGCCCATGGTTGCCCCATCAACCAAGGGCTCTAAGCATTTAAAGGATGAGGTGATGACTCCGACGACGACTGGGGCCGAGTTGGCTGCGTCCATCAGGGGTGTGGTAACAGTGCTCTGCACACTCGGGCTGTATGTCCCTGCTTTCCACATCTGTAACATGTCACACCTAGGGATGCACCGGAATGAAAATTTTGGGCCGAAAGAGAGAAATGCTTGCCCGAAAACCGAAATGCCGCAAATAAGTAAAAAAATATATTAAAAAATGGTCATTTATCAAAATAAAAAACAATGTTTAATATCACTCAGATTCACCTTTAGCTACAGTCCACTCCACATTTTCAACACATATTACTACAGTAATGTTTGAGAAATAAATGAGGTGGATGAATGAGAATAACCACAAGCAAACAGTATAAGCACACAGTGCAGTGTCATGTCAGTGCGTTTGTTATTCTATGATAAATAAAGTTGTCGTTAGCACAGACACAGTGCTTTTCTGCACATTGTTGGACGTAATAATCTGGAGACGAAGCTTTACTTTTGTGAACTTTTTCGAGTGTCTTCACTCGTCAACCTCAATTGATTTGGGCCACTGCTGATAACGCAGCTCTCATCTCGGTCATGTGAAATAAATTCATTTATCATGTAAAGGAACCGGGCACCGTGTTGCTTATTCATCGAGGGCTTTATTTGCATTTCAGAAGCAAACAATTTGCTACGACATTTCAGTTGCAGAATAAGAAGTTCTGCTACACGCACCCACTTGCTTTGTGTTGTCTTCCACGTCCTCTTCTCACGCTGGCGCACACACCATACAGAATTCACAATACTGTTTTCCACTAGCGAGCTTATCTCGTCTGGAGTACTGGTGGGGTCATCAGAGAATCTAATGGAGGCAATAACTGGCAAACCATAATGAGACCCTTTTGCGTAGTGCCTGCGAACTGGAGTGGGTGTGGCTTAAATATGAGTCATTGGAGGTTGGGCAGAAGCTCCTAACCCTGGAAAAGTTGGCTCATTAGCAGCATAGAGAGGCCGCACAGTTGGAGGGGATGTTAGCTGTGGATTTAGAGATTGGCTGTGTGTCTGTGGTTCATATGTATTGTGCTGTGTATGAGTGTCAACAAAGCTGGTGTTGTACTCACCGCATTTGGGTTTCATTAACTGCTGAGGAGGCACTGTCTTGTCATCTCCCATCATCCTCACACACTCATGAAAAATCTTAATCCTACCCTACTTGTGGTCAAGGCACTTCACAAGTCTGGAGAAGGGCTGGCAGAGGGTCTTTTTGGGCCCAACCGTGTCACTAAAAAAAGTTCACGAAACAAACACTTCAATACAAAACAGCAAAAACTAAAGCTAAATTATTTTGTTGGTGTCTCAAAGGGCCATATCCGGGTCACGGCACCGAGATGTAACCCAGGAGTGTTGCACCGGCTCCTGAGCACTGGCGAAGTCTGCATTGTGTTTTAGTTGTATTGTGGTGCGGAGAGAGGCAGCACAGGAATCGAATTGGGGCTGGAATTTCACTTTAATTGTCTATTCAAAACCAAAAAGAAGCTCTTTTACAGTTGTGCAATGAAATCAATTTAATACAAATCATACATTACCCAAATCAAACCATAGGAAATAAAAATTACCCAAATCAAACCTTGGGAAATAAAACAGCTAATATTCCTAATATTACTTTATGTATATATATATATATATATATATATATATATATATATATATATATATATATATACATACATACAAGATCTGAGAAAGAAAATAATTTCTTTACACAGCAAAGTTGAAGGCTACAAGAAAATCTGCAAAGCTTTACTTATCAGTCAGAATGCTGTAGCAAAAGTGGTACAAAAATGTAAAAAAGATGGAACTGCAACTATCTCACAGAGACGTCCAGGTCGTCCACGGATGTTTTAACAACTCAAAAGCAGCGTCTTCTGATGAGAAGGGTGAAAGAAAATCGACATGTAAGTTCGCTGCAGTTATCTAAGGAAATAGAGAGCCAAACTGGGGTTACTATTTCCAATGACAAAATATGGCGTACACTGCAGAGGAATGGCATGCATGGGTGCCGTCCACGGGGGAAGCCTCTCCTAAAGCCCACACGCCTAGAGTTTGCTGACTACTGGGACTCTGTACTCTGAATTGATGAGCCCAAGATAAATGTTTTTGGAACTGATGGCTTTAAAACTGTACGGTGTAGCAAAGGTGAGGAATAGAAGGAAAAATGCATGGTACCTACAGAAAACATGGTGGTGGCAGTGTCCTCATGTGGGTTTGCATGAGTATTGCTGGTGTCGGGGAGCTGAATTTCATTGATGACATCATGAATTCACAGCAGTATTGCGCAATACTGAAAGAAAAGATGCTGCCATCACTCAGTGCCCTTGGTCGTTGTGCACTTTTCCAACACGATAATGAACCTAAACACACATCTAAGGCCACTGTTGGATTTCTGAAGAAGAACCAGGTGAAAGTGATTCAGTGGCCAAGTATGTTAACTGATCTGAACCCAATTGAACACCTATGTGGAATTCTAAACAAAAAAATTGAGCATCATTCTCCATCCAGCATCCAGTAATTATTAGTAAATTATTTTCTTTCTCAGATCTTGTGATATTTCTCAGATCTTGTGATATTTCTCTTCCATGTGATATTTCTCTTCCATGTGGTGCCATTGCCATGAAATGGGAACATGTTTTCTTTAAGTAACACCCCATTTATAGTCAACTGTCTGCTTGATACCTGTGTAATGAATTATGAGACTCAACTAGACGTATCTAGCCTAAAATTTGGTCTTTGCTCCAGAGACGTTCTGTTGGGTGTACTAATTTTTGCATCACCCTAATTTGATTAAAACTGAAAATTGTGTTCTCTAATTTATATTATTAACCTTACTTTCATGTTATAAGTTAAACAGATGTTATATAAATTTAGTCTGGTGATCATTTTGGAAATTGTTTTGTATGTATTTATATATGTATGTATGTATCTATATATATATATATATATATATATATATATATATATATATATATATGTATATATATATATATATATGTATATATATATATATATATGTATATATATATATATGTATGTATATATATATATATATATATATATATATATATATGTATGTATAGATGTAAGTATATATATATATATATATATGTATATATATATGTATATATATATATATATATATGTATATATATATATATATATATGTATATATATATATATATATATATGTATATATATATATATATATATATGTATATATATATGTATATATATATATATATATATATATATATATGTATATATATATGTATATATATATATATATATATGTATATATATATGTATATATATATATATATATATATATATATATATATATATATATGTATGTATAGATGTAAGTATATATGTATGTATGTAGGTATATATGTATGTACGTATACATATATATAATTAGAAATAAATTAAATTTTTGCATGACACGTTGATCATATACACTTGGAAGTTGTAAAGCACCTGACTGTCTTATTCTGAGTGTCACTTCCCCATTAATCGAAACCGGGGCGCCCCGCCGTTGAGCGCCAGTCCCCCAGCAGTTGGGGCTGTCGCAGCACGCTTCCACCTCTGTTCTTCCAAGCGCAGAATGAACGCTGGCCTGGCCCACGCAGCAGCTCGCAGATGCCAATGCGGAGAGGATCCGTTATCACGCATGCAGCCTGTGTCTCGGCTTCTGAGGCGGCCACCTCGAAGCCTATCCCGCTGAGTTTAAACATATAACTAAAACACCATGCGGCTGCCACTTAAGGACAGTATATTACCCCGCGCATAGGCCGCAGCCCAAGTCGCGGCCGCCGGGCTCGGTCGAGGGGGCCACCTTGAATCCTGGACGTCTGGACGAGGCTGCGGCGGATCCGCCAACTGCCTTCTCCCTCTGACCTGAGATCAGACGAGACAACCTGCTAAATTTAAGCGCATTACTAAAAGAAGAGGAAAAGAAACTAACCGGCAGCGGCGAGTGAAGAGGGAACACACACACATACATACTCAGCCATCATTGTGTCTCAAGACATCTTAAGTTATGTCTTAAGACATATTTTTGAGACGTTTTGAGATGTCTTCTTAAGTCAAGACATGTCTATAAGATGTGTCTATAGACATGTATTGAGACGTCTTGATAAATGAAGATGGATGTCTATAAGACATGTCGATAGACTTGAGTCTTAAAATGCCTTAAGATGTCTTGGAAATATGAATGTCTTGAGATGTCTCAAGATTATCTTAAGATTTCTTCACACGTCTGAAGATGTCTTCAAACGTCTGAAGATGTCTTTACACGTCTGAAGATGTCTTTTACGGTATCACTATTTTACTGTTCTTTATATTTAAAATTTTATGACTGGTACTTTTGTCACTGAGCAGCGAAGGCTTGCGAGGGTGCGCGCATTGCGAGTGATGGCATTTCGTCGGGTTTCTTTCAAGACTGCAAATCATTGCCAAGAGTGTTTGCCAGAACCTTACCATTTTTATGCATATATATATATATATATGTATGTATATATATATATATATATATATATATATATATATATGCATGTATGTATGTATATATATATATATATATATATATGCATGTATGTATGTATATATATATATATATATGTATATATATATGTGTGTATGTATGTATGTATGTATGTACAGTATATATATATATATATATATATATATATGTATGTATATATATATGTATATATATGTATGTATATATATATGTATGTATGTATATATATGTATGTATGTATATATATGTATGTATATATATGTATGTATGTATATATATATTAATATATATATATGCGTGTATATATATATATGTATATATATGCGTATGTATATGTATATATATATATGTGTGTATATATATATATATATATATGTGTGTGTGTATGTGTGTGTGTATATATATATATATATATATATATATATATATATATATTTATACACACACACTCACATATATGTTATGTATGTATGTATGTATGTACAGACAAGCTTTTGTTGTAAGTCACAGTTTATTATCAAAGACATTATCATATGAGCTGAGTATAAGTTCGCCCGTGGCTTCATGGCCAAAATGGCCAAACAAAAACACTCACTGCTGAAGCTACACACTACTTATAATAGATCGGGCTACACCTTGAGTCATTTATAACATTCACTTACCAAATCGTTTTATTGACAGATAAGCTATTTGCTCACCGTAGTTTAACAGCTTTCAGAATATGGAGCTAGAGCATTAGAATTATTTACACTTGTATATAGACATGGACATTCAGTCAAAATGATCTGTCAAAATCAAACATTGTAGCAATTAAAAATTCAAGCTGAGTCCATTAAATGATATATTTAATCATATGCTGAAGTATGTTAATCTCTTGGCTCAGTGTGTGCATGTGTATACTGTATCTGTTTTTCTACAGGTGGGAGCTGTAGAATGCAGGTGCAGCATAGCTCTGTGTCCCCAACATGAACGGGGATAGAACATGGCTGGTAGTGAGGAAAGGCAGCTGGACCAGGCTGCCTGCAGAAGGGTGATGGTGTCCTGATGCATAGCCTGTGTGCATGGCAAGATGCCCGCTAATTGGAGGGGATGGGCTGAGGGGACTGAGGTTCCCCAGCGCACCTCCTATTCCTCCCCCAGTGCCGACTGTGCCTCCTGCGCCGGTGGGAGCAGAAGTGTCTGCACCAGGGTTCTGTTTCTTCCACTTTGTCCGGCGGTTCTGGAACCAGATCTTGACCTGTGTCTCCGTGAGGGAGAGTGACAGTGCCAGGTTGAGCCGTTCACACACAGATAGGTACCTTGTAGACTTGAACTTGTTCTCCAGCGCAACCAACTGCTCATAGGTGAAGGCAGTACGAGCTCTACGGGGTTTTCCTGATTTAGAGTCTGAGCCTGAACGTTTTCTCTTAGGTTTTCCTTGTGGGCCTTGACCCCCATTGGGCTGTACATTAGTGATCTGGCTTGCAGGACCTCTTCTGGGGCTCTTTGTCTGTTTAGTAGGGTCCTGGATGCTTTGCTGGTCAACATCTCTGTCCCCACCAAAGTGTAGTGCTGAACTGCTCTCCTCACTGCTATAGGAACCATCTGGTGCCTCTGAATCTGGGGTACAATTTCTGTTGAGGTCATCCTCATCTGGACTTCTATACCCAAAGTTTTCTGAAACATATGACAATGAAGATTAGGTATTTTATATTACGAGGTAATACTACTTAACACAAATGTCTCATGTAGTAATAAATAGTAAATGCATATTTGTTGGATATCACAAAAAAAAAAAATAGACCCTTCTCGCTGACGCCACGGCTTAGCTACCACTCAGACTCCCTCTATAAGGAATATATGGAGAGAGCTTTATTTTCAGCGAGCGTTTTCATTTAATTAAATATCCCGTGGGCAGTATTTTATTTTAAAATGGCTTGGTTAGAACCATCAAAAAGCCTAAAACGGGTCACAATACCGCCTAGGCAACAAGTCCTCCAACAATGACGACGTAATTGGTCGTTTTTTCATGCACCAAAATACAACCAAGTGTTACATATTGTAGTTTAGTGTCCTCTATTGGCTATGTTAAATAGACAAAAAATACAAAACTGAGATTCGAACACTGATCATCTGGTCGAAAGACTAATGTCTATCAGACTGAGCTAACGGTCCAGTAATGATCTTATGTTCTTTTTTGTGTTGACATGTACGTCAATTCGCCGTCACGGACTAATGGTTGGGGTTAGGATGAGGCTTTCAGTGGGGTTGTACAGTACACGTTGCGTCTTTACATAGGATACCAATGGTCAAGATTAGGAAAAGGCACAGTGAGATTGTAGACCGAAAACATGTAGTCAACACTAAGAAAACATGTAGTCAACAGTAAAACAATCACTGGACAAATAGCTCAGTCAGATAATCAATCGTCCTCCGACTGAGTTTGAGACTCACTTTTGGACTTTTGCGCTATTTAACATGACCGATAGAGGTCGCTACACTAAAATATGTAATACTTGGTCGTAATATGTCACCTTTTCAAAACGACCTATGTGGTCATAATTATTGGAGGACTGTCTCCGCCTAGGGGTTAAATAAAGGTGGGGAATATGTGAAGTGTCACAAAAAATGTCTCTCGTAGTACACTGCATTACTGCGACTCATTGGAACCAGCTATTCGAAGCCGCTATGTACAAAAACTGGGGTTGGTTGGAGGGCAAGATCCCTACAAAGTAAAAGTGGAAGCCAAGTTATGTTGCTTTTGGTTGAAACAGTACGTCGATCAATACTTTAATGGTGTTAATTGTCATTCATTATTCATTCATCGTTTGTGTTTAGATAAACTCGTCTTGCTGTATATCTAAGCCTTCAAGAATTCTTATCAAAGTGTTGAGATAATGACCCACTGTGTATGAAAAAGAAAACTACCTGATATAAAATGATCTGAGCATATCATTGTAGTTTTTGTGGGTACAAAGTGAAACAGAATATTTCTTTCTATTTAATTATAACTGTTTTGATTTAGGTATGACTATTTAGAACTGGACAAAATTGCTTTGATTTACTCAGTATAGTTTTGATGCAACGAGCAACATACGGTGCACGTTGTCGTTGAAATCCATCCGTCAGCGCCATAACACAAGTTGTAAGCACCCGTACAAACACCAACACCAGATGCCCAAACCTACCCGATGAGGGGAGGGAGATGTTTTTATAATAATATTAACAACTCCGGGCGTCTGTCTTCCGTAAACATCATGAGCACCTCCTACAGAACTGCGAGATCCCATATTGCACTGCGAATTGTGCCTCAGAAGCGAAACGCTCTTCAATGGAAACACCGGCAAGTCAAAATTGTACTTTATCAAAAAAGTACAATATCGCTTTTATTTTTACAAAAACTATAATGGAAACGCAGCTTATGGTACCAAACACCTACTCAGTGCATCTGGACTTAAATGTCCCCCGCATGATACCCCCCATCCCACTTTCATATGTACAAGTATTTGAGTCACTGTTTGTTGTGTATTCATGTGGCTGTTTGCTGAGGTTTCCCCAAAAACCCCACCCCCCAAAGTAAAAAAAAAAATCATACTGTGTTCCTTCATTATAAGAGCATATAGTCTGGGACTGCTTTTTTTCCTTTTTGCCCCTTCCTTATGTTTTTCATTTCTAGTCTGAGAACTGGGGCATCGCTTTGGGTGACTAAACAGGCTTCCTGTTCTGTCTCCCTCTGTTAGTCATTGTTTTCTTATGTCTCTTGGACGGGGTGTAACTGTATTCAATTTCTCTCTCTTGTGAAGGTCCCCCGACGGCAGCGCAAGGGCTGCTTCCGCGAGCCGGCGGAGCAGGGCCCGCTTTGATGCAGAAAGGCTACCGCGAACGAGGGCTACTTCCACGATCCGGCGGGGCATGACCTGCCTCGATGCCGAATGGCTTCCGCGAGCCGGCAGCGCAAGGGCTGCTTCCGCGAGCTGGCGGAACAGGGCCCGCTTTGATGCCGAAAGGCTACCGCGAACCGGCGGCGCGGGAGCCGGCGGAGCGAGGGCTGCTTCCGCCAGCCGGTGGGGCAGGACCTGCCTCGATGCCGAACGGCTTCCACGAGCCGGCGACGCGAGGGCTGCTTCCGCGGGCTGGCGGAGCGGGGCCCACCTCACAGCCCAACGGCTTCTGCAAGGTGGCGAATTCCACGAGCCAGCGAGTAGAAACCAGCCCTTCCCTGCTCTCTCTTGAAGATCCACTGCCCCCCCCAGTGCCGACCAGCTTCCATGAATATAATGAAGGTGGGGGGAGGGGTTCAAAATTGTGAGGGTGGAGTCCACGCTAAGCTAGTGATGTATAAAACCGAAAAAGGTGGGGTTAGTGACGTAGAAAAACGATCAGCTGAAACAGCTCATTTGAGAGTGCTGTTTGAGATGTGTTGACACACATTGCCATAGGCAAGGGAAACATGGGTCGTTTTCCTGACAACTCTGGAGACTTAGTCAAGGTAGGGGAATGCATCTAATGATCAAAAACCTCAAAGAATTGCAATTTTCATTTCAGGTCTCTTTTAAGTAAAATAAAATTCAAGTCAAGCCAGAAACATAGGAACATTTTAAAAGGCAGCACAGGAATAGAAACAGCCACGTAACTCCACTTATTTTTTAAATGTTATATTTATTTAGGATTTTTCATTCCAAACATGCATATGATGAACAATCAAAACAATAAAATAAGAAAACAATACACAGTAATTTCATTTACATTATCCGAAAAGGGGTAGGGGAAGCACAACATATTTAATCCCACTCTTCACCATAAAATACTAATAGTTATCTACCTGACAATAAAGTAAGTCTCAAGTCTTAAACACGTTCTCAATTTAGGTACAGGGGGTACTCTTTGAGTCAAACCTAGCTGCTCACAGCCTCACACACAATGAGGAGGAAGAAAAAACAACTAAGCACATGCACAATGGAAGCAGGTTTGGGCACGCGACTCAGGCAATCTAACGGGCCTCTTAAGTGACAGCAACGTCCAGTCAGAGGGCCAAAATAATAGCCTCTTTTTAACAATGGCCTTGTTTATTTTTCAGTGGTATATTCTCTTAGCATGATAAATTAACGTGTGAGTTTGCCATTGGACAGAAATGTGTGCATCACGTTCAATTCGTGAGTTTTAACAGTTCTGTTGTACACACACATAAACACACAAATACTCCGTTACTCTGATCAAATATGTACAGTTATTAATACGCTAAAGGAGACAACCTACATGGTGTTTTGGTGTCTGATATTGCTGCAAAAATTGAGAACACAACTGAGCGCCAACCTTTGAAATCTGTTGTCATACACACAGGAGGCCTGAATGATTTGAAGCAGCAATCAGAGGCACAGAAACAGGATTTCATTGATCTCCTTGGCAAGGTGCAATGTCTAAATGCTGAGTTTTTTAGAGGACCTCTGGCAACAGTACGAGGAGATTAATGTTTCAACAGATTAGTGATGCTAAACAGATGGCTAAAATGTGTGTGCTGTTCACTATTTTTTGAGAACAGTGACCTTTACAATATAAAGCACCAAAAGTGCCAAAATTTAAAATAACTAACTAACTAACAAAATAAATGACTAAAAGTACAGATAAAAAACGGATATAAAAAAATCTAATTTCAAAGTAAATCCCCCAAAAATAAATAAAAATGGAAAAAAACAAGCAATATATATATATATATATAGATATAACACATAAATATACATAAATATATATTTATATATATTATATATATATAATATTATATATATTTATATATACCTCGACTTGTTGGCAAGCAACTCAAGTCGCAAGTTGTGGTGACAGTGGACAAGATATTCGTCCATTGCTGGACCAATGCAAGCCGGCGAGGACTTCCTTCTTCGCCGAGCCACTCACTCGACCAATGAAAGGCAGTTTGCAATGGCGGAGTCCAACCCAAGATACGCTTAGAACCTCCACCTCATTTAAATAACATTTCGTCCTGGCAGTATGGACCAAAACTGCCAAAATTAAAAAATAAATGACTAAATAAATAATAAATGACTAAAAGTGAAAATAAAGACTGATATAAAAAAAAAGATAATTCAAAAATTAACTACAAATGTATTTGTATTTATATATATATATATATATATATATTTTTTTTTGTTTGTTGCTGTTTTCATTTTCAAATTATATTTTTTCAATCCGTTTTTACTTTCACTTTTACTAATTTATTTATCTAGTCATTTAATTAGTCATTTATTTATTTTTAATTTTGGCGGTTTTGGTCCTCCATATTACAAGGTGGATGGTGACTGTCTAAAATAAACAAGGGGTAAATTTATTGACTTCCAAAATATTTTTTTTTAGAGTGCACGTCATTGGCACCAAAAAACAAAGCAAATTAGAGCTGCGAGCAGCTATAAAGAACCCTCGCAGCCCAAGCCACTTTGGGGTACTTGCACGTTGGGGTACTGGCACATTGGAATGTTTTTTTTTTTTTAATTGGCATAATAAACCTTTACATATGGACTTTTTTTTAAATGAATCTTTTTGCCAGGTGTGCTGAGTGTTTCAAGTTTTCGTCCATGATAACACCCTCAAAATCAGTGTTCTTTCATTTTCTTTTGTTGACAAACAATGTGTTGCTACAGCTAGGCCTAAACACTCTTCTGAGCAATGAGGTTGATGTGTTTCACCTACTAAGAGAAAAACATCAAAGAAAAAACAACAACATGTATTTCCTTTTGCCAGTAGTTGGTGCTACCACTATGATGAAATATATGTTCGTATTTGTCTTCAGGCCTTGGCTGTAATCAAATGTGTGAAATTTTGAGAAGACAGGATCCCTTGGGCCAAGGTAAAGCAGCTTTTTTTGTCACAGTGCATCATCTGACTTTGTGAGACCGTAATGGTCACGTCCTTTGCTGAAATGTCATAATATTCGATCTGAAGCATCATCTTAAAATTATTATTATTATTATTATTTTTTACATGACATCCTCACCTACAGTGGCGTGCAATCAGCACAGACTTTTACCCCTGACAGCATCCTATGACCGGAGATCTGGTCCGGTTTAGATCGAGACGAAAGTAGGAAAGCTAGTTGGCTGGGGTCACAGAAATAAAGCGTTTTTCTTCTAAAAACAATTTGTGTTCAAAAGAGTGATAAATTTGCATCACAAAACCGCAAACTAGAAAAAAGTCAGACTCCATTACCGCCTAGCACTATTTTTCCGTCCATATCACCATATCCAGCTGACAGATGCGCACAAATCAAGTTGTTTGGAAGTGTTGACCTGATGTAAGAGAGCTAATGGAGAGCAAGAGCGATATAACATTACGATTATAACATTAGTATATAACATTACGTTTGTATAAACTTTATAAGTTAGTGTAACAAACTAAGTTGTGTGTTCCTGTGTTGCACATTCTGTTCTGAATTCTTGTGTCCGAGTGTTAGTGAACGCATCGCACGTCTCACGGTGGAAAGGGATTGTTGGTTGCTCGTGTGCTAATTTGGCTCACAAATTAGTTTCTTGCATTTGGCGTCGGCTGCGGCCAACAATAGCCGGTTGAGTGAAGACAAATAAAAAGGTGAGATTACCAAACACGTCTGCTGGCAGCATTCTTGCCACACTATATTATATTATTCTATATGTAAAAATAGTGCGGAGGCCCCTGTCAACACACCCATGTGGGGCCCATGTGGGTTGGATATGGGCTGGTGAATGGGCCTCATCTGGGCTGTCCAGCTGGGTCCCAGTTAATTTTGGCCAGGGATTTCATGGTGGCTCCATGTGGGCAATCCCAGATGGGCTCAAGGTGGGCTTTATATAGGCCCTAGCTAAAACCCACAAGGGTATGGAATGGACTGGTGAATGGGCCCCATCTGGGCTGCCCAGCTGGGTCCCAGGTAAAAGTTGACTTGTAAAAAATGATTGCCATGACAGGGAAATAATACGCCAAAACCATCACGCAATATTTCAAAAATTAAAAACAGTAGAAAACTCTAGCATGGATACGTGCTGTACATACCGTCGAGTTTTATTTCACGTTTTACAAGTGGCCAATGTGGCTACCACCGACAGCACAGACAAAATTAAGCCGATATGCGAATTCCTCCCAAACGTGACTCCACCATATTGATTCTGTAGCTGTTATTTGATAATTTATTTTTCAAAAAGTTGGAGCATCGCCCCATTGAAAACCCGGAGTTCAAGTTTACCTGAATAAAAATGTGCCTCAGCGCTGAATTGGTAGGAGATGTGCTACAGACCTTGCTCTCTACTCTTGGCTTGCCAGATACCCGGACCTCACTGCGTGTGACTTTTTCATGTTGTCTGGAGTGGGGATCCTGGCGGTGAGGGTGTGTGTGTGTGTGTGTGTGTGTGTGTGTGTGTGTGTTATCAACCCAGTTAGCTCCCATCTGCGGCCCACTGGGCTGATTATGGTGTTCCTGGTTGCACCCACAAGGGCTCATTTCACACTCATACCAGTTATTTTCTTACACGCTTTAATAATGAGGAGACCACCTTAATGTAACCCATACATAAAGTAAAGCGCACCGCCTTATTGGGTGCATGCTTGCTAAAACAGACAGGTTGCGGGAGCAACACAACAAGAGCAAAACACTGAGTTTGGTTCTACTTTATTCAACAATTTAACAATGTACTCATGTTATTTTTTGGATCAGTCTTCATCCACAAATCCATCTAAGTATCCGAATTGAACAGCTGAGCAATTTCTCCATCAAACATGCCAGG
This sequence comes from Vanacampus margaritifer, assembly GCF_051991255.1. NCBI lineage: Eukaryota > Metazoa > Chordata > Actinopteri > Syngnathiformes > Syngnathidae > Vanacampus > Vanacampus margaritifer. Next base: position 2,558,964 of record NC_135441.1, on the reverse strand, counting down.
TTCCCCCTCATCATTATCGGAGTCAGTCTCGTTGTCATGCGGCTGTTAAGCAATGATTTTTTTCAGGGGTAACTACTTTGGCACAACACCGTCAGTATTTTCTTATCCATTCCTGCTGAGTACGGGTCATCTCTGCACCCGCAAACGGGCTAGATGAAATGAACTGCAGGAGACAGGTCACACCGCAGGCTGTTATTTTATTTTTTCTCTCTTTTTATTCACTTACTTGTTTAATCTCCACATTTGAGTACAACTCAACTCTCTTCTGCCTTCTTCCGCGCTGCATGCGCACACCAAAGTCACACGTCATACGCATCCATTCACAGTGGCTCGAGAAAGCAGCCAACCAGGAACAAGCGTGAAACTCGCCCACCAATCAAAAACGCGTGTTGGCACAGCAAAACTTACCCCGTTGCTTGGCATCTTCGAAAGTCGGCGCACACAAAAGGTGCACCTTTTTTTTGCTGGCTCGAAGGAGCGGCGGGTCGGATTAAGAAGTGGCGCCGCGCCGCTGCTGAACGAATACAACGGAAACGCTGTTACTCTTATTAAATACAAAGTCCTGGTTAAAGCTGGGTAATTATTCTTCACTGATAAGTGCGTATTGCATTACAGTAAGTTTGTGGAAGTACGTCACCAAAACTAACCCCCCCCCCGAACACACTCAACAATTATTAGTTCCACAACAGCCTCAAGTCCCCAGCCCCGCTCCACGGCAGCCTCACTCCACTGCGCCAAGCCTCCTTGCCTCTGCCGCGCCAAGCCTCCTTACCTCTGCCACGGCAACCTCAAGCCCATGTTCCTGGTCAGGTGTTGCAAGCCCCTTGGCCGCCTTCGGATCCACTCCAGGTGGCGCAAGTCTCGCGGCTGCCATCGGATCCACCCCAGGCGGCGTAGGTCCCACGGCTGCCATCGGATCCACCCCAAGCGGTGCAAGCCCTGCGGCCGCCCTCTGCTCCTGTTCCGGCGGTGCAAGCCCTGCGGCCGCATCTGCTCCTTTTCCAGCGGTGCAAGCCACAGCCTGCCAAGTCACAGCCACGCCACAGCCAGCCACGTCACAGCCAGTCACGCCATGAGGCGGCACGTTGGCTGACTGGTTAGCACGCCCGCCTCCCAGTGCAAAGGACGTGAGATCGATTTCGGGTTTCGGCCTTCCTGGGTGAAGTTTGCATGTTCTCCCCTTGCTTGCGCGGGTTTTCTCCGGGTGCTCCGGTTTCCTCCCACATTCCAAAGACATGCATGGCAGGCTAATTGAACACTCCAAATTGTCCATAGGTGTGAGTGTGGATGGTTGTTCGTCTCTGTGTGCCCTGCGATTGTCTGGCAACCAGTTCAGCGTGTACCCCGCCTACTGCCTGAAGCCAGCTGGGATAGGCTCCAGCGCCCCCCACAACCCTTGTGAGGACAAGCGGTTAAGAAAATGGATGGATGGATGGATATATAGTGAAATCCTGGAACATAACCTGAAGTCGTCCTTTGTGAAGTTACAGCCTGGTAGACGATTAATCATGCAACATTAGAAGCATGAAGCATGCACATGTGTCCCAGATGCAGCAAAAGAGGTCTTCAAATCCCTTGATGTGATGTTTGAGTTGGCTTTTTACCTGAATTATCATTTTTCTTGTGGTTCTTGCTGATATTTTAGAAGGTCATCCACTTCTAGGCTGGATTGTAGTAATTTTCAGTGTTCTCTAGTTGCAGATGATCTGCTTCAAAGTGGAATGATGAAGCTCGCTTTTTTAGATGACTTTATAGCTTTCCCCAGACAGATGTGCTGTCACTACCTACTTCCTGAGGTCCCCTGAGATTTCTCTTCTGCTCAGCATGACTGACCTGTATGGGTTCACCTGGGTAAGACTAAAGTGACGTGGTTTTGTCTCTGTTTCAGTCAGTGATGCACAATTTCTTTGCTAAACCTCTCATTTCATTGGTTCATTTCAGTGGTTAGTTTAACTACTACCAATTTGTCCTACCTGATCCTACTTGACTGCTTGTTTTAAGCAATGCAGCTCAGGGTTCACGTACTTCTGCACCTACATGAATTGACCAAAAACGCTTTTTAATTCAGTCTTGACTACACAATTGATTTAAAAAAAGAACAATGCATTGAATTGATAAGCCTACACCTGTTATTTCATATAAAATGTAATGGTTCGGTTTGAAATCAGTTTGAAACAATTGGAAAGTCCAAATTGCTCAAGTGGTTCACAAACCTTTGAGCAGCACTGTATATATATACAGTATATATATATATATATATATATATATATATATATATATATATATATATATATATACAGATGTCTACTTAAAGAAAAAAACAAATGATCCAAGGACCAGGTTGACATTCTTCAACTAGATTGAAAACATCCATCCATCCAATTACTACCGCTTATCTGGAGTCGGGTCGCGGGGGCAGCAGCTTTAGGAAGGAAGCCCAGAATTCCCTTTGCCCAGCCACTCCAACCAGCTCCTCCGGCGGGATCCCAAGGCGTTCCCGTGACAGCTGTGAGACAAAGTCTCTCTAGCGTGTCCTGGGTCAACCTTGGGGCCTCCCGCCGGTGGGACAAGCCCGGGACACCTTTCCAGGGAGGCTTGAAATCCATATATTTACAAGATTATTTTATAATCAATACAAAAATAATAGTCCATCCATCCATCCATCCACTATCTACCGATAATTATCGGGTCGCGGGGGTAGCAGATTTAATAGGGAAGCCCAGACTTTCCTCTCCCCAGCTACTTCAACCAGCTCCTCTGGCGGGATTCCAAGGCAATCCCAATCCAGCTGAGAGACATAGTCTCTCCAGCGTGTCCTGGGTCATCCCCGGGACTTCCCGCCGATGGGACATGCCCGGAACACCTCTCCAGGGAGGCGTCCAGGAGGCATCCGAACCAGATGCCCGAGCCACCTCAACTGGCTCCTCTTAACGTGGAGGCGCAGCAGCTCTACTCCGAGTCCCTTCCGGACGAACGAGCTTCTCACTCTATCGCTAAGGGAAAGCCCTTAGCAAAAGCAGTCAAGTACGAGGTGGGCAAAGAATAGAAAAACTGCTTCTATATAAATTGTATTCTATAATTAACGTAGACCCATATGCCTACACGTAAATGATTGGGTTATAATAAATAAATTAAATAATCTACGTAAATGTTTACGTCACGTGACTCTGGACTTGGGTGGCCAGACATCCGGATTTATGCCGGACAGTCCTACTTTTCATTGACGAGTCCGGCATCCTGTGCAACCCTAAGCCGGACGCTGTTTTGTCCGCCTTTTATAGAAAATGAGCCGTGGTTGATTTTATGTGACCCAACATAAACCCCACCCCCGTTTCTCACAACTGGTCTGCGTATGGCAAACCACATGGCACAACATGCCTCTAAAACCTATGGGTGACTTTTGAGTCACCCCCAAAAACCTGAAGTTTTCCTGGAAATTCAAAAATGTTAAAAAATAATTGATATTTCAGCTCCTGAAGCAGATATAACAAAATTCCCAAAACATTTCAGAGCTTACAACTGTGGCGTTCAGACAAACATAAGTTCATTATTATAAACCTTCAATATATATATGTATATTTTAATCAACAAAAACAAATGTCTCATCTGCAGGTGCATAACTCCATACAGGCCTATATTTACCTTCAACACTGGAGCGAAATTGTAATAACCTTAGGGGATCGATTCGTCCATTCCGTTACAAGCCCGGCAAAATTTTGAACATCCTCATTGTCTATAAACATATTTCTTAACAATATGTCACTGTCGACTTGTTGCACTGATTCGAATTGCTCCCGTGCCGTCGTCAATCGCGTCATTTATTTCATAACCCCCGCGAATCTGCGACAACCAGAGATGCCTGAATAAAATTCCAGGAATGCTACGAGGACCACGTCAACCTCTCGTGCATATTCAGATTGATTTAAATGGCTTAGAGTCCAAGAATTGGTCAAAACCAAACCAAAGGACTTATCCGCTCTCCCGGAGTTAAAGGGAGAAGAGCGCTGGAGGGCTCCTGGCTTTAACGGTAGAAGTGCGGTCACACGCTCCCGGCCTTAATGGGTTAAAAACATGGTACTGTAAACGAAATAAATTGTCAAAAAGAAGTTTGACTTTTTATTGATATTTTTTTACCATTTAGTGCACAAACATGATCTATAAACCATGCAAAACTTTATTGTTGAAGAAAATACGCCGCAAGTCTGATGTACAGTTTTCCCTCGTTTTCCGCTGGGGTTAGGTTCCAAAAAATATTTGCAATAAATGAAATCCGCGAAGTAGTTATAGCTTTGTTTTACAATTATTATAAATGTTTTAAAACCCTTTACCACACAGTTTATACACCTTGCTCATTGATGCATTTGTATTTTCTCACATTTCTCTCTTGTTTAAACATTCTCAATGTTCAAACCTTCGTAAATTTTATAAAATAGGCACATTACTATGAAAAATATGCATGCAAAATTGCACACAAAACAAATCAGCGAAACAGCGAGGCCTTGAAAAGTAAACTGCGTTACAGCGAGGGAACATTTATTTATTTTTTTTTATATATGTCCTCCTTTTTGACCTTATGGAAGTGGCCACCCTACTCTATACTCTGTTTGATGGACGGTAATGATGTTGAGACTTAAATGAAGATGAAGGATTAAAAGTACAAGAGAAAAGAAGCCATGAGGTGCTGCCGTTTAGAAAAAGAAGAGGAGAAACTGGCTTGAGAAAAGGTAGGCATATTTCTATGACCTTGACTGCCAGCCCAAATACGATTTTTAGCCCATCCAGATTCAAATTGGATGGCTCTTTTGTAGTCTGAACACAAAGCACATGAAATCAAATTTTTGCGATACGGGTTGAAACCACACGCGGGAGGTAGTTTCATATGCGATTTGGACAGGATGTGTCTCAGTCTGATCAGCTCGAAACACTCAGAACGGATTTGACTGTCCGTGACGTCACTCCATGGCGATGCAAGAACCAATGCGCCAGAGAGAGGCAAATAAAGTGCAGACAGACAAGATGGAGAACGCTGAATAAATAGAAAATTCCGGTCCATAGACAGAGGATGAAACACCCTTGTCAACACACTCATGTGGGGCCCATGTGGGTTGGATATGGGCTGGTGAATGGGCCGCATTTGGGCTGTCAGGGATTTCATGGTGGCCCCACGTGGGCAAGCCCAGATGGGCTCAAAGTGGGCCTTATATGGGCCTTAGCTAAAACCTACATTGGTTTAAAGGTGGTGATGACACAGTTAACAGAATGTGACTGTAGGTGTAGGAGTTCACCACGCGAGGGCGCTAAGCATAAGAGAATGTATTGGTAGGAGGTGGAAGTGACGAGAGAATAAAGGAATGGATGGATGTCAACTGACGAGTGTTTCTTCAGTTATTCTATTGTCACTTTGCCAAAGATCCTGCCTGCCAAGCAAAAGGACAAACATGCAGGAAGTGCAATGGAAGAGACTACTTTGCAAATATTGGCAAATCAAAAGGTAAGGAGGAAAAGACAGTGAAATGTGTTGAAACAGAGAACCAAGACAGAGACTATGCATTTGTAACAAGAGATTAGTCAAACAGAGAGAGAGTGATATTTAATGTTGGTGGAGTAAATCTGCTCATGTTAATTGACTCTGGTGCATCAAGTAATATTGTGGAGGAAGACACATGGGAGATGTTAAAAAGTAAAATAATAAAATGTGTGTCTAAAAAAGTGACAAGTAAGCCCCTGTACCCATACACCTCCAAAGTGCCCATACCAGTAAAAGGGGAGTTCAAGTGCAAAATAAGCATAGGGAAAACAACACAGAGCCTGAGTTTACAGCAATCCAAGGGCAAGGAGTGCCACTACTTGGTGAGGAAACTGCTATCAAGGTAGGTGTGCTGAGAGTGGGTGTGAGCATAGCCACTGTGACTGACAATAAAACAGAAATTGTTGAGTTGGAAAACTAATCACAAAACAGATAAGTCTATACATTGATGAGAAAGTGAAGCCGGTGGCTCGGCCCCTGAAACTTGTGCCATTTCATCTAAGAGGGGCAGTGGACAGAAAGATAAACGAAATGCTAGAAATACACATAATTGAAAGGGTGGAGCGAGCCACACCGTGGGTGAACCCTTTTGTGGTTACTCCTAAACCAGCGGAAGATGACATCTGGATGTGCCTCTACATGTGAAGAGCAAATACAGCCATCATCCGAGAGAGACATCAGATACCTACGGTGGACGAGCTCCTACAAGGAATGAATGGATCCACAGTTTTCAGCAAATTTGATTCAAAGTGGGGATACTACCAGCTGGAGCTCACACCAGAATCAAGAGTCATTACCGCATTTGCTGTTCACACAGGGACATTTAGATACAAAAGACTTGTGGTTGGTGTTTCTTCAGCAAGTAAACAGTACCAACATGAAATTGCAACAGCCTTGACAGGCATCAAGGGGTGGAGAATATTTCTGATGACCTCATCGTTCATGGCCAGAACTGAGAAATTCATGATCAGCGGCTGCACAGTCCTGATAAGGCTGGAGAAGTGTGGACTGACTCTGAATGCAGACAAGTGCCAATTCAACATGAACGAGCTAATTTTCATGGACATATTGTTGTCACAGAAGGGCATCGGCCCCACTAAGGAAAGAGTGAGAACTGTATTGGAAGCACGGGAGCCGGAAAACACAGCAGAGGTACGCAGCTTCTTTGGGTTGGCTGGCTTTAGCAGCTGGTTCATACCCCAGTTTGCCACCATATAAGAGCCCCTACGCAGACTCACGAAAAAAGACACACCATTCAAGTTTGGACCAGAGAAGAAAGCAGCTTTTCAAGCATTAAAGACAACTAATAGAAGCTGGAACTTTAGCGCGTTTCAACAAGGATGGTAATAGCCGATGCCGGACCAGTTGGATTTGGACCCTTGCTGGTACAAGAGCAACATAACTGCCTATATGCTATGTGAGCAGAAGCCTGACAGACTATGAAAAAATATATTCACAGACTAGTGCTCGCACTAGTATGGGCGTGAGAGAGACTGCACCCTTATGTGTGGAAAAAAGTTTGACTTGACGGATCAAAAAGCATTGGAGGCGATCTACATTCCCACATCGAAGCCATGTGCACACATTGAGAGATGGGTTCTGAGACTCCAATCTATGATTTCAGGGGGGTTCACATCCCCGGAAAAGACATCGCAGATCCCCTCTCTCGGCTGCTGGGAAAAAGTGCTACTGAACAAGTCCATGAACATAAAACAGAAAAGTATGTGAGGATGGTTGCTGAAAGTGCCACACCCAGAGCATTAACTATAAGAAAGGTGGAGGTGGCATCAGCCACCGATGATGAACTGACAGAGGTGAGAAATGCCATACAGAGGCTGTTATGACAATTGCCAGATATATGCGCCCCTAGTTTCTGAGCTGTGTGTTATTGGACAGTTAGTACTGAGAGGAACACGCAATGTATTAACACACACACTGAGAACCATGACCCTGATCTTGGCCCATGAAGAACATTTGAGTGTAGTGGGCACCAAGCAGCACCTCAGGAGTAAGGTGTGGTGGCCGGGAATGGACTGGGATGCAGAGAGACAAATTGTACCTGAACCACTACGTCCGACAGCATTACCAGATAAACCATGACAAGATGTGGCAATTGACCTACTGTGTCCATTAGCAACCGGACACTCTATACTAGTATTCATTGATTATTACAGCAGATACTACGAATATGAAATCCTGCAATCAACTACCACAGACAAGGAAATAGACAGCCTGGAGAACTTTTTCAGTTTTCACGGGCTCACGATCACCATCAGATCTGATTGTGGCCAACAGTTTATATCTACACAGTTTCAAACATGCTGTGAGGACAATGGCATACAGCATGTGAGAACAACACCCAAGCGGGCACAAGCCAATGGTGGAGAGACAGAACGCTTTGCTGATGAAAAGGATACGCATAGCGCAAGCTCAAGGACTGCACTGGAAAAGAGAACTCAGGTAATATGTCACAATCTACCGAGGAGGAAATCAAACCGAGTCTTCGATTCAGACCCACAGTGAAGGGATCAGAACAAAGCCTGTCACACTCAAACAGGAGAGACCTCATCTGCAGATTAAGCTGCCACAGAAATTAACTGACTATGTCCTTAAGTCAGTGGTGGGCAAACTCTGTCCTCAAGGGCCGGAGTCCTGCAGGTTTTGAATGTTTCCGTGCTCCAACGCAGCTGATTCCAATCAAAATGATCATTGTCATGCTTCTGCAGAGCTTTCTGACAAGCTGATCATATATCAGCTGTGTTGGAGAAGGACTACGGCCATTGATGACCGAGTTTGCCCACCCCTGCCTTTAGTGAACCGTCCATAGTGGGTGGGCGGGGGTTGGGGTTGGGGGGGGGGGGCTGGGTTGTAAAATGCATGTGTTATAACCTAAAGTGATGTGCCTCTCATTCAAATCCATTATCGGATTGAGAAGAATATATATATATGTTAAAGTACGGAAATGTGTTCTGTCAAGAGTGAATAAGTTCTGGAAAAAAAGTGATGTTTCCTAATGTTTCCAAGTCAAGAAAATGTGCTAAATTACGATGTTTCTAGTTTTGTTATTATAGAGTTGTGAGTTTAATTCTAATTAAAGGGGGGTGTTATATACTGATGAAACCCTTAACAGAATGTGACTGTAGGTGTAGGAGTTAACCAGGCGAGGGCGGTAAGCACAAGAGAATGTGTTGGTAGGAGGTGGAAGGGAAGAGAGAATAAAGGAATGGATGGATGACAATTGACGGGTGTTTGTTCAGTTATTACATGCGAGTCAAAACCCAACAGGCCTTAACTAAAACCCACATGAAATGGGACCCATGGGTCAGAGTTAAAATAAAAATAAAAATAAATGACTGCCATGACAGGAATTATACCAGGGTACCATGTAACCAAAGTCAGACTCCCTAACCATTGAGCTATACAGCCACATGACAGAGTTGATGTTTTAAATACATTTAACGTGACATCAGCCTATTCCAGAATCTAAGATCCCAATTTTAACAGTCCAATTTTTGGGGAAGTCTGTTCTGTAAGTGAAAATTACTTCCAGTGCCCTTTTGTTCGAATGTCAGTGTTTCCTGTGACAAGTGAGGAAAAGGAAAATGGCGCCAACTTGTCTCTAAAACTGCGAAATGCAGGTGTGAAGGTGGATCTTAACTCTTTTTAGCCTCATTTCTACCGCCGGGATCTACTCTACTCTACTCTACTCTACTCGACATTTAACCCTGTCTCCACCAACAAATCCACCCGGCTCTACTCTACTCACTTTTTCTGGTACCAGCTCCTTTGCGGTTTGAAAAAAAGTAGCTCCAGTTCCAAAACGTGACTAAATTATTTAGGAGGCCAATGATTGGTTTGAGATATGTCGTCATCAATGTGCAGCTGTGCAAACCACCACCCCGGGAAGCAGCTGCCATTAATGATTAAGAGAGGACAACAATGGCTTCCAAACAGATTAATGCTTGGACTTTTGAGGAGCTGCAAGCCTTTTTAACATTATTTAATGCAGTCTTCTGTTTTCTGCAATATTCATTCAATGTCTTCTGGCTGAAATAAACAGCCACAAACCAAGCACCAGGTACAAAAAAAAACATCCGTGCTCTGCATTGTTTTCGCCTGTATGTAGTGCATGCTCGCTGCGGTCGCTTTAGCATGATGTAACTGCCGCAGTGAGGAGGGACTCCCGGGTGGTGACTGTGGCAGTGGAGACTCATTGCTTTTTGGTGCAGAGCTAAGTAGAGCAGAGTAGAGTAGGGTAGATACCGTCGGTGGAAACAGGGCTGACTGCCAGCCATTTTCAGAAAAGATCACCTCATAGTGCCAGCTGATTTAGAGCATTTTGACTGATGTTTCAAGGCACCACAGAAAATTGTGTGTTAGGACTATGCAAACACAGACTACCAACTGAAAGATTGAAGTCTAATCTTTCATCAGAAAAAAAGTGTGTTTCTACCTAAACAAACTTTTTGTGAAAAGATTTCATGCGCATCAGTGATTTTTTACTTCTTTTTTTTTGACTTTTGTGACACCACAAACATCTGAAGCATGCTTTCCTTCTATAAAACACTAACACCAACAATTAAAAAAATGAAGTGTTTTTTGATGGCAAATAAACAATTTATTTATAGTGAACAGGGGTAACAATTTGACAAACAACTTGACAAACTATTTACAAACTATTTATAGGTGTGTGTGTGTGCTTAGGTTTTAACTACCATTGTGGGGACCGACTTGAAATTGTGGGGAGATTTTGGTCGTCCCCTCAAGTTCAGACCTCTTTTTGAGTGCCAAGACTTGGTAGGCAAGTAATCCAGCACGTTTTGCCAAATTGCCATCGAGCCGCCTTTCAGGATCATGAGTTGGTGATCGGCTGCTCTTTCGGATTTCCTCCAACTCTTTATGCCCTTCGAGTCTCACATCTACTCCTTCCTCCTCCTCCCTCACACATTTCTGTATCACCCAGGATCTCACTACCTGCCGGACAAACTGCTAATAGTGATTGCACTTGCCTGGATTTTTTGTCCTGTAAATGATGTATGCATTGTTGAACTATGTACACAACAAATTCTTATGCCACTTCATTTTCTTTCGTGTGAATGGATGGTAAGAGGTATTTGTCAACTCCATTCATGGAGTCATTGTGTGCCACAACACACGCTGGTTTGTCACAAAAAAGTATTTTTTGTTGTGCCTTCTGCCACACGTCCACCGTCCGCATTTCATCTTGGTGGCAGTTGTCACCATTCTCAACAAGCGTTTATCCTGCCAGGCTAATACTAAAACCTTTTCGTTGTGCCGCGCCAGTTTCCCTTCCACCCCAAAACCAGTCTTCGTTGCCGAGGTAATGACACTGGGTTCACCCCTGTTCTTATGCACCATATACAACGTGTGCCCATTACCTGGCAGACAATAAAATAATGTGAATACTGTATCCGTGAGGGGAGACCTTGTACCAACGTAAGGTAGCATGGTGAAACAATAACCGCTTTGTGAGTCACACAGTATGTACGATTTTACACCGTACTTCACCAGCTTTTGTGGGTTGTAGACTTTGAATGACAAGCACCCTCAAAAACTCATCATCCCTTCATTGATGCAAATGTTCTTGCCAGGTTGGTACAGCTTGAATTTGTTGACAATGTAGGTTAATACAGGGCGGACTTTGTAAAGTTTGTCATTTTGATCATTGTCATTGAAATGCAGGAACCTCCACATGAGCTGGTATCTGTTCCTTCTTGACGTCGCTTGGCTAATAAAGGCTGTGGTCTTGAGCTCATCCATAGTCCAGAACATATCAATGCTTGTCTTATTTATGTAGCCAGTCAGAAACAAAAGTCCCCCAAAATTTGTAAGTTCTGGGATAGACACAGGCTTCCAGGAATGACTCCTGCTATGTGGCAGACTGTGAGTCTGTACCTGCATATGCTGGCGTGCATACTTGTTTGTCTGATCGACAATGTGTTGGAGAAGCTCGTACGTCAGATACAGCTCCAGGAAGTCGGCTGGCAGTGTGGACTCCGGGTTTGCTGCAGGGCCCTTGCTGTAATTGGAAATACTGTTGGTTTCTAGCCAGCTTCATGCCAGACAGCATTTTTCCTGCAATGATCTGCAAATACAAATTGAAATGATCATATAAATATATTGTAATTAGTTATTTTGCAGCAGTGTGATGCGAATACTGTATATATATATTTTTACCTTTCTTCTTGGATCTGGTGGGAGTAATACTCCTGGCTCCTCCTCTCTGTGCTGTAAATAACATAAATATAAATAATTACCTTGATAATGTTTTTAAAAAAGAAATTATATTGCATTGGTGTATTGTGAAGTTTTTTTTGTTGTTGTTGTTTTTTTTACCACTCTTTGCCCTAGAAACTGCAGTCGGCAGACGTTTGGAGCAAGATGGACGATCTGTGAATTATACATTCACATTAGTTTAGGCAACAATTGTGTTATAGTTAGGGGTGTTAGAAAAAAATCGATTCGGCAATATATCGCGATATTACAGCGCACAATTCTCGAGTCGATTCGATATGTGGCCAAATTGATTTTTAAACATCAATTTTTTACGGGAATATTCAACAAAACGTCTTACTTAGGGTTAGGATTCACACATTAAGCATGGAAGAATGTTATATTAATGGAACATTAAGCTTTAATATTTATTTCAGTGCTGTTCAAACATGAAACAGATTAAACAGATTGTTTGTTAAATAAAGTGGCTTACTCAAGCCTAAAGCCTAAAGTTTCAGATAAATAAATACATTTTCATACAAATCTTACAGTGTACATGTTTGTGTGTGTGCGTGTACAAGTTTACTGATTAATATTTTCTAAATTTGGGTAAAAAAAATCGCAATAATCAGTTTATGGATTCATATCGGGATTAATCTGTATCGAATCGAATCGTGACCTATGAATCGTGATACAAATCGAATCGCCAGGTACTAGGCAGTTCACACCCCTAGTTATAGTGTACATCAGTACATTTATACAATCTATCATCACCTCTACACAAACACCCAACGAAATACTGTAAATTAGTTAGCTAGCTACCTCATAGTAAATTAGCGCTTACCTTCGCAGATTTCTGGGGGATCAGATGATGATTTGCTGTCCGAATCCGATTCCTCACATCCTGATTATTTCCATTCCTTTGATGAACCCGTGTCTGATTCGAAGTAGTACTCGTCGTCATCCAATGACGAGTCGGGCTATGCCGAAATATTTGGCTCACCATGCGGTCTGGGATTAGATTGTGATGCTTTCTCACGTGGACGAAGCTGCCGCGTCAATGCTTCAACCTCTGAATCACTTTAATCAGTGTTGCCTTTTGTGGCAACACTGGTAGAGCTACCTTTTTTTATAACAGCGAAGCAGCGAGAGTTGCTTGTACCGAGTTGTTTTTGCTTTCTCTGCCAGGATCTCCTCAACTTTCTCACTCCGCTCCTCTTTTACTACTATTGGATCAAGCTGAGTTTGTCCAAACGAGAGTCGTCACTACCATCTAATGGCCATAGTTAGTCGTTACAATAGTTGATCAGCGTGATACTGAGAGGGCAGCTGGCCAAGACATTACTCAATTGCCAATTTCCATTAAAAAACGTAGTTTTCGGGAATTCCCGTCGGTGGCGCTACATGTTAGGGTTGTAGTGTACGGGAGTTCCCGAACATGGCAGACAGAGCGTTAATTACATCTCTAATTTACAACTCTGTAAAATAACTCTTAGTTTGGTCACCATTTAACTCTGAAAATATTAAAATTACACTTCAGGAGTTTAAATCTGTTCCCCAAAATTTCATCCTAAAATTTTAACTTATACGGCGATTCAAAAAGAATAGAAAGAATAGTCCAAAACCACCACACAATATTTCAAAAAATTTAAAACAGTAGAAAACTCTACCTTGGACACGTTTTGTACGTACTTTCAAGTTTTTATTTCATGTTTTACAAGTGGCCAATGTGGCTACCACCGGCAGCACGGACAACAACAAGCAGATATGAGAATTCCTCCCAAACGTGACTCAGGATGTCATGGTTCACCATGTTGATTCTGCAGATGTTATTCGATGATTCATTTTTCAACAAGTTAGAGCACCGCGCCATTGACATCTCGGGGTTCAAGGTTATCGGAATAAAAATATGCCTCAGCGCTGAATTGGTAGAAAAGACGCTTCAGACCTTGCTCTCGAGTCTTAGCCGGTCAGATACCCGGACCTCACTGTATGTGACTTTTTCATGTTGTTTTTTATGCGGGATGGGTGGGTGTGGGGGTGGCTTGGAGGGGTATGTTAAAGACAAAGTTGATGTTCCAACACTTCCAGCAAATATTGATGACATGAAAGATCAAATATCAGCTGCAATCAACAACACGGTGGACAGCGATATCCTAGGGTTTGGGAGGAATTCTCATATCGGCTTGATGTTGTCTGTTGTCAGTGGTGGCCACATTGAGCACTTGTAAAACATGAAATAAAAACTTGAGGGTACCGTATGTACAAGTGTGTCGAAGCTAGAGTTTTCTTTTGTTTTTCATTTTTAAATGTCACCTAATGATTTTTGGTTTATTCTTTGTGAATCCCCCTGTACTTTTAACCAATTTTTGCTGTGCAGATGGGCTCAAATGGGCCTCATATGGGCCCAAGCTAAAACCCACTTGGGCAACCCAGCCATCTCCCAACTGAGGCCCATTGGGCTGATTATGATGTTCCTGATTGTACCTATAAAGGCTTCTTTCACACTCATGCCATACAATTAGTTTGTTACAAGCTTTGATATCAAGAAGACCAATAATACAATCAAGAACTTTTTATTATTATTAAAGACCAAAGAACAACAAATACTGTCAGTGTTCCATCCCTATTGTTTCCTTTAATTGGCTCAAAGGCGGGATGGGTTTCCCCATAATATTTTCAGAATGCTGTGCAGCGCTTCTTCTTTCTTCTAGGTTTGAATATTAATCTTGTGCTATCAAACTTGTATGAAATGGCCCATTAATAGTCCAAATAATTATGGGACTGCTTGCAAGCAGGCACATACTGTATTGTTATTATGGGACTGCTTGCGGAGCAAGCAGACACATATTGTTATTCTACCTAGGACAGTGGTTTATTATTGGTGTCACGAGTGTCTTCTTTCAGACAAACTAACTTTTATTTGGCTAAGGTGTCATTTAGTACCTTTATTTTCCCTTTAAGCTCGGACAAGTCGGACCAACTCGCCTATCTCTGCCATGTTAATTTCAGGCGCCTTCCTCTCTCCATTTCTGATAAATCATAAGTTTTCAACCTGCTCTCATTTGGTCATTTTTTATCCTATTAAGAAAATGAGAAAATGCTCGTGTTCCCCAAACCCTTGCCGTTCTAACGAGCCATTTCTTGAATCTGTATCTTCAATCGTTAAATCGCGAGAGGCTTTTGTTGAAGGGGTGCTTCTCTCATTCAATCTCAATGCAATGTGGGTGCGTGACGTCACTTCAACTCGTCACCATGGCAACGATCTTTTGTCACTAGACGTCAAATTCTCACATTTTGTAGTCACGAGTGTCTTCTTTCAGACAAACTAACTTTTATTTGGCTAAGGTGTCATTTAGTACCTTTATTTTCACCTTAAGCAAGAGAAGTCGGACTAATTCGCCTGTCTTGTACATGTTAATTTCAGGCGCCTTCCTCTCTCCATTTCTGATAAATCATAAGTTTTCAACCTGCTCTCATTTGGTAATTTTTTATCCGATTAAGAAAATGAGAACATGCTCGTGTTCCCCAAACCCTTGCCGTTCTAACGAGCCATTTCTTGAATCTGTATCTTCAACCGTTAAGTCGTGAGAGGCTTTTGTACAAGGGGTGCTTCTCTCATGCGATCTCAATGGAATGTGGGGCGCGTGACGTCTCCAAGTCAAAAATGTATGTGCTCTTAAAGTGACAGTGACATATTTTTAGATTATGGTTAACTTCCACATTTCTTGACCGATTCCAGTCATTTAAATTTTAAAATGTTCAGCTCATTTACATTTTTTAAAATACATTTTCAGGGACAGTGAGATACTTTTAGTTGATGTTGATTATGGTTAACTTCCACATTTCTTGAGCGATTCCAGTGGTTTAAATTTTAAACTGTTCAGCTCATTACCAAAGAGTCAGCAGTCCCATTCAAAATTTCCGCGGGAATTTTTCTAGTTATTATTTAATCTTCCAGCGATTTTTCCGCTAAAATGCGGCCCGTACCGTACATCGCACCGGGACAAATGAGGTATCAAACGATGCGGCTCGATCTGACTCGCTGCGCTACTATTTTTCTAAGAATTCCCAGTTACCATGGTGACGCTATTCCCAAAAAAGTCCCAAATAACTCCCCATTGGGAATGAATGGGAAAAGGGAAGACAAAACACACATCAAGCACCTTTTTCCAAGACTCGCTGCGCACGCATACGTTATCCGACTGATACGAATTTTAGCTCATTTTGTAGGAATTTTCCCCATCTTTAGCTCAGTGTCGAAATATTTTTTAAGGAATGAAAGCTCTCCCCCCTGTGCGGGTGCAAAGACAGTGAGCAAACAGCAGACAAATAGCCTTCTCCCATTGTTGTGTATTGCGTTGGTTAGAGTGGACTAATTAGCCATTCAGTGCCGGGAACCAAATAATGTATTAGAAAAAATTTCACTTCAACTCGTCACCATGGCCACAATCTTTTCTCACTAGACGTCAAATTCTCACATTTTGTAGTTACGAGTGTCTTCTTTCAGACAAACTAACTTTTATTTGGCTAAGGTGTCATTTAGTACTTTTATTTTTACTTTAAGCGAGCAGAAGTCGGACGAACTCGCCTATCTCTTCCATGTTAATTTCGGCGCCTTTTTCCTCTTCATTTCTGATAAATCATAAGTTTTCAACCTGCTCTCATTTGGTCAATTTTCATCCGATTAAAAAAATGAGAACATGCTCGTGTTCCCCAAACCCTTGCCGTTCTAACGAGCCATTTCTTGAATCTGTATCTTGAACTGTTAAGTCGTGAGAGGCTTTCGTTGCAGGTGTGCGTCTGTCATACAATATCAATAGAATGTTGGTGCGTGAATTCAAGTGTGTCCAACAAGTTCTAATCAAATGCGTGTGCGCTCTTAAAGTGACAGTAAGATATTTTTAGTTGATGTCGATTATGGTAAACTTCCACATTTCTTGACCGATTTCAATCGTTTGAATTTTATACTGTTCAGCTCATTTAAATAAAAATAAAAAAACATTTAAAAAAAAAAAACATACACAAGATTATTATTATTATTTTTTAAAGGCAATGGAATGGACTGCTATTTAAATAGTGCTTTTTTTAGCTATACTGCCTGGTCTCTCACGTCTGCATAGCAACTGCCTCAGCCAATCATCTCGCTCATCTCAACTCAACCCCTTTTTTTCTTGGTGTACTCAAGGCTTGGCCTATGTACGGGCGGCCATCTTGGCCAATTGATTAGGTACACTCAGGATTCTCGCCACTACGCTCGTCCAGGGCGGCGGCCATCTTGGCCAATTAATTAGATACGCCCAGGATTCTCGCCACTACGCTCGCCCAGGGCGGCGGCCATCTTGACCAATTAACTCTTTCACTGCCACTGACGTTTAAAGACGTCAAGTAAAAACCTACGCTTCACTGCCAATGACGTCAAAAGACGTCATCCAATGATTTTTTATTTTTTTTTTGAAACGGGTAGAGGAAACCCTTCCGCATGTCTGATGAAAGTTTCAAGTCTGTCTGTTGTGCCTAATGACTATTTTTGGCCCCTAGAGGGCAGCGATGACTCTCTTTTGACAAGATCGGGTGGGCGTCAGTAGAGGCGGAGCTAGAGCGTCGAGCAGGAGATGAGAATGGAAGACAAAGGAAAAATGGCGGCCGGTCGCGAGGAGCTCACACCCGAGACGTTTTTTTCAAAGACCAAAAGCATCGCTGAAAAAGCACATTGTTGACGATGATCATCATAGATGATGAAGATGAGGGTGACTCCGTGGTTGGAAAGCATTGACGCGGCAGTAGAAGATGTTAGATGGAGCTAGATGGAGGAGGGAACGGGCAATGGCGAGCGTTTGCAAGCAGCTCTACACTTACAAGACGAAAGGCATCGACCAACGCTAAAATAGTGCATTGATGACGACGGTGATTATCCTCGATGATGATGAAGGTGAATCCGAGCTTGACGGCGAAATTGGAACCGCTGACGCGGCGGCTATTACGGTGTCGTAACGCGGAGCGCAACCGAGCACGCACAGGCGGACGTTCGATCGGACGACGGAGAGTGCCCCGAGCCCAATGCATATTCATCGGAGGAAGTGTGTACAGTCTGCTACTTGCTTTTTATTCCCCGGAAAAAAAGGCCGTCAAGAAAGTGTAACGTTTGCACGCAAAACGGACCAATGTGAAAGTGAAAGTAAACTGTGTGCGAGTCCTGGCGTCTCCTTGTACGCAGGAGAGCGTTACAAAAAGAAAAACTGTATTTGAAACATCCACATAATTGTAAATAGTACCACAGTTGCACACATTAGTAAATAGTTTGCGAAATTGTTTTGTCAAATTGTTACACTGTTGAATGGAAATAAACGCATTTTGCAATCAAAAAACACTTTTTCATTGTTGGTGAAAGCGTTTTACAGAAGTAAAGCACTATTTAGGTGTTTGTGGCATCATTCATGGACAAAAAGAAGTGTACAATTCACTAGAGTGCATGAAATAACATCGTTTCACAAAAAGCTCCTTTTCTCCGTTTTTTGTTTCAAAAGAGAGAATTTCGGTGAAAGTAACCATTTTCTATTGTTGATTACTGAAGAACGGAATAAGGTAGAAACAAACTTTTTTTTTCTGATGAAAGCTGAGAGTCCAATCTTTCATTTGGTAGTATGTGTGTTTCCATAGTCCAAACACAACATTTTCTGTGGACCTTGAAAGATCACTCTAAATGCTTAAATCGGCTGGCAGTGGGGACAACCCGTTTCTGAAAACGTCTGGCAGTCAAAGAGTTAATTAGGTACACCCCGGATTCTCGCCACTACGCTCGCCCAGGGCGGCGGCCATCTTGGCCAATTAATTAGATACACCCAGGATTCTCGCCACTACGCTCGCCCAGGGTGGCAGCCATCTTGGCCAATTAATTAGGTACACCCAGGATTCTCGCCACTACGCTCGCTCAGGGCGGCGGCCATCTTGGCCAATTGATTAGGTACGCCAAAGATTCTCGCCACTCCGCTCGCCCAGGGCGGCGGCCATCTTGGCCAATTATTTAGGTACTTCAAGGACTCTCTCCCCCTCGCCCACCCGGGTCGGCGGCCATCTTGGCCAATTGATTAGGTACGCCCAGGATTCTCGCCACTCCGCTCGCCCAGGGCGGCGGCCATCTTGGCCAATTAATTAGGTATACCCTGGATTATCGCCACTCTGTCCACCCAGGGCGGCGGCCATCTTGGCCAATTAATTAGGTACACCCAGGATTCTCGCCACTACGCTCGCCCAGGGCGGCGGCCATCTTGGCCTATTAATTAGGTACACCCAGGATTCTCGCCACTACGCTCGCCCACGGCGGCGGCCATCTTGGCCAATTAATTAGGTACACCCAGGATTCTCGCCACTATGCTCGCCCAGGGCGGCGGCCATCTTGGCCAATTAATTAGGTACACCCAGGATTCTCGCCACTACGCTCGCCCAGGGCGGCGGCCATCTTGGCCAATTAATTAGGTACACCCAGGATTCTCACCACTCCGCTCGCCCAGGGCGGCGGCCATTTTAGCCAATTAATTAGGTACACCCTGGATTACCGCCACTCTGCCCACCCACGGCGGTGGCCATCTTAGCCAATTAATTAGGTACGGCAAGGACTCTCTCCCCCTTGCCCACCCGGGTCGGCCGCCATCTTGGCCAATTTATTATGTACGCCCAGGATTCTCGCCACTCCACTCGCCCAGGGCGGCGGCCATCTTGGCCAATTAATTAGGTACACCCAGGATTCTCGCCACTCTGCTCGCCCAGGGCGGCGGCCATTTTGGCCAATTGATTAGGTATGTAAGTGCTACTACTATACTATTAATACTATGTCTACAAGTACTACATGCGTGTTTCCACCTTGCAAGAGTCAGCAGTCCCATTCCAAATTTCCGCGGGAATTTTTCTAGTTCATATTGTCACCCTCTTAAAATAATTCCCCATGTCATTATTATTTTTTTTGCTTACATCATCTTCTTATGATGCAAATGGTTAAAAAAAAAAGGTGTTTCCTGAAAAATCTGGGGGGAAAACTGATTTAGGAGATTATTTTAAGAAGGTGTCAATATTAAGGTGAAATATAGATTTTTTGTGTGCATTTTTTTCAAAAAGAAAATCGTACTTAATTGTAAAGAAATATAGGCCAGGGCCCGTTTGTTGAATTCTCGGTTATTTTAACCACTGTTTAACTGTTTAAATTCTTAACCCACCGTTAACTAACCGACCGTTAAATATGCTACGTTCAAAACATGGATAGTCACGCTGTTAGTTAACGGCACCGTTAAAGTTAACCATGCCATTTACGGCACTGGTTAGCACTTCCTTTTTGTTTACTTCCGAGTCGGTGAAAGGAATGGATACTATCCAAACGGCCAGACAAACAAACGTTGTTCAATCAATGATTGAAGCAAGTTTTTGTGAAATAAATATTTCTTTTTTTAATTCATTATTATTTATTTTTTTCTACTTTGTTGATTTTCAGGGAATATTTTGTGTTTGTTTTGTACTTTTGCCAATATTTTTGTAGCATAGAATATTGCATGTTTTTGTTTGATTTTGTTTCTCATATTTTTGTCCGTTTTTTTGTAATGTAATTGTATTTTGGACTTATTTGTATTTTTTGTGTAATATTTTTGATAGAATTGCTTTTATTTGTCTTGTTTTTGTATTTACATACTTCTAAAACGTGTGTATTTTTATCTCATACTTGTAATGATTACTAATATTTCTAATTAATTTAAAAATATTATAATATTAAATTTAAATTGATTTAACGTAAATAATTACTGCTAAGCGGTAGCGTGCGCTTAACTCTTCATCAGAATAATCACCAATGTCAAAGTCAAGCCCTCGATAGACTCTTTTTCTTGCGCTCAACGGGCATCATAAAGGCAGCATAAGCCACGAACACAGAGTTAACCATTGTTAAAAGTTAGCGGCGGTCCCTAAGTGTGTTAACTTTAACAGCAAGATTACAGTACCGTTAAAGTTAACGGTCGGTTAAATCTACTTAAGAAGTGGTTAAAGACATAACCGAGTTTTGAACAACCGGGCCCAAGTAGTAAGCGCTAAGTCAATTTATGAAAGTATTTTGTGTGCGATGAAAGAACGAGGATACAGGCGGACGTGGCTACAGTGCTAGAGGACGGGAAAAAAACATAATATAAAGAAATAAAAGATAGAAACAATAAAAGTGGGGCAGGGCGAAACAGTTGCCCCTTTTATGAACTGTTAGACAACATTCTTGGGGACAAGCCCAGTGTTCGCCCACTGCTTGTGCTGGACAGCTCTGCGGAGTCCTGCACCAAATGAAGATGGCGAGGAGGGTGACAATGCAGGTGAGTAACGTTTGCCTCGGTAAACTGTCGTGTAGGCCTGCTGGCTAGTGTAATGGTATAGTAACCTGGTTGCCTACCTTGTAGACACTTACTCGCATGTTCATTGCAGCTAGTGCTAATTACCTAGCTACACGTCGAGTTACAGTTTACGACGTTGAAACACGTTTCCCCCCTAATTAGCTTGTGTGAGCTCAAACCTTTTATATCCATGTTTCCTAGATGAAACACATTCACAGTCTGCTGTAAGCATTACAAGTCCAACTTTGTCTGGGTGTGGAACTCCTGGCCACTACTCAACCCACTCTGGTACACCTCTGTCATGATTTGGGTTGGGTTTGGGTTAGTTTTTGTTTTACTTCTGTTATGGCTTGGGTTTAGTTTTGATTTTTGTCCTCATGTTTCTTTGAGCTTCCGTCGTGATTTGTGTTTTTTCATGTTGTCCTTGTGTGCTTCCTCCGTCTCATCAAACCTGATCATGGCCACCTGTTTGCTTGCCCTTCCTCGTGTGTCAACCAATCAGTGCCCTCAGCCACTTATGTCTTGCTCAGGTGTGTCTCGTTATGTCATTAGTATACGTGTGTGTGAGCGCGCGTGCGCGCGTGTGTATTCGCTCTTCTCCCTTCTGTCTAGTGAGCAAAGATTGTGGCCATGGTGACGAGTTGAAGTGACGTCACGCACCCACATTGCATTGAGATTGAATGAGAGAAGCACCCCTTCAACAAAAGCCTCTCGCGACTTAACGATTGAAGATACAGATTCAAGAAATGGCTCGTTAGAACGGCAAGGGTTTGGGGAACACGAGCATTTTCTCATTTTCTTAATCGGATAAAAAATGACCAAATGAGAGCAGGTTGAAAACTTATGATTTATCAGAAATGGAGAGTTTGTCTGAAAGAAGACACTCGTGACACCAATAATAAACCACTGTCCTAGGTAGAATAACAATATGTGCCTGCTTGCTCCGCAAGCAGTCCCATAATAAACCTGTCACAAAATAATCTAGGTTGTATTTTGTAAATTTCTACAGAAGATGATTTATTTATTTATTTTAAATGTAAATGTGTTTATTTTTCAAATTTTTTTTCTTTCTTTTCTTTTTTCTGGGGACCCCATGGCACCCCATTGAGGTGTCCTCAAATGTGGACCTTAAAACCTCACTGTTGTCAGTCCATGTTACCTTTACATACTCTGCATAAACGTGTCACAAGATGTTTTAAGATGTCTTAATAAGCAAAATCAAGACATCTGAAGACATTTTGGAACATCAAGACGTCTTAAGACAAACATTTGAAGACACCATTCCTTGACAGAGCAGCACATGGGATGCCCCCAAAACAATTTTTTGTGTCTTGAAGACAATGAATATCTTAAGACATCTTAAGTCATATTTCCATGCAGATCTTAAGATGTCTTGAGACATGGTATCATGACAGAAGCAGCACATGGGATGACTCCCAAACAGATTTTTGTGTCTTGGAGACGTTTAATGTCTTGAAGACGTCTTAAGACATATTTCCTTTGTCTTAAGACATGCACATCTTAAGATGCCTTGAAACATGCAGGTATCATGAGAGAGCAGCACATGGGATGCCCCCCAAAAAGATGTTTGTGTCTTGAAGACATTGAATGTCTTAAAACAGCCTAAGACATATTTCATTTGACTTAAGACATGCACATCTTAAGGTGTCTCGAGACATGATATGGATGACTCAAAGAAATGGTCAAGCTATCTTGTTTTAATGGCAGTATTATGATGATAATTATCTATTGATATTTTGCTGTAAAACCTTATAAAATGTTATTGGACTGTGAAAGAATTTAAGGAATTTTGTCCTCTTTGCGTGTTCCAAAAATGAGGTTAGGTTTGATGCAAGAAAAATACACCTTTGCAAAAATTATTTTTAATCTTTCAGAGATCTCTGAGACATACAACAGCTTCCGATTTCATCACTTGAAAAAACGTGGGATTTCAGAGCGTCAAATGTGCTCTTCTACGTGTACAATAGCTTCTTATAGTTAAAAAGACCTCCTCCTTTTCATTTGTAGACTAAACATACTCTCTGGTACTTTTCCGTGAGCAGATGGCGTAAACAAGGTCAGGTGGATGTTTTTGAGACAGAATGTGTTATATAGTTGAAGGATTTTCCCATAGCAAAATCTCACAAACAAGTTGAACCAAATTTACAGTGGCCGTGACCGATGGAAAAAGTAAAAGTGTGTGTGTTATTTCAAAGCAAATTTTGTTTTCAAGACCGAAATGTGTTTTCGCACAAAGCGCTGAGAAGGAACTTTTTTTAGACTAAATAATATGAGGTCGACATCATCTGCTCTGCTCAGGACACAAAACATTTCGACAAGGTTAATGTGAAGAATTAAAATGTTCATAATGTGTAACAATAGTTGATATATGAAATTAGGTATTAAAAATGTTATAATATCTTTCAACTGTCAAATAACATTTTTTAATGATCCTCCCCCCAATATTTAACGTACACTATTTATAACTTAGAGCCCTGTGTAATGGAATTGTTATGGTACGAACTAAGAATAATTAACTAAGCAATTTATGAACAAACAAGCAATGTTGCTTCACATGGAACAGGATATGGTGATATAGTAGGATTTTTTTCCTGCAACGAATATTCTCAAAATAAGATGAAGATATACTGGAAGTGAAATAAAGTTTGTTTTTTTAAGTGCTTAATGAATAAATGATTGAACTAAATAACTAATATCACACAAAGAATAATACATTTTAAATATACAATAACAACACATTAATAATGATTACAACAATATGTCATAATGTATTTAATAAAATGTTGTCATTCAACTTAAAATATAGATTTAAATAAATTAATCTATGTAATACCATAGAGATTTGAGAACAAAACAAAACAAAACAAATTCAAAACGTCAAACTATTAAATTATATAAAATTTTAAATTAAATTTCGGCACACGCACGCAAGCGCGCGAGGTGAGGTGGACGTCGGACGACATCTGATGATCATCAGACGCGTCAAGGAGGCAGCGTTTTTTTCTTTTGTTTTTCATGCTGTTCGACAATCCAGACGGCAACTAAACGGCGAATGGAAAGGTGAGTAAAATAATTATTTCTTTGTACTATGTATCTGTTTCAAATACCCCGGGATAACAAAGTGCAAAGTACAGCTGCTATCACTGTTGCGGCAGTGTAGTGTGTTGAAAAGAGTTTGTTAAAGCACCCCCGTGGCTGTTCGCTAACTAGGTACAGTATGCTAGTTCTGTGTAAAAGTGAGTATTTCTATCGCTTTACCTCTACCGTGGGCTACAAACGAACAAATTTCAATTCTCGTGGTTACGTACGTAGTTTTCGAGCCGAGGCAGCAGCGAGAGAATTAAAAAGTTTGTCTCCCACGCACCTCCTCTGGCTAATAGCTAGCTAACAACGATAGCTATTGCAATATAAATTAGAGCATTTCTGTCGTGTTACTTTTTAGTTACCCTCAAACAAATGTATGTTTCGGGTGTTTTTTTATCTCACGTTGTGCTTGTGCGCGTGTGTGAGGGAGCAGGTTCAGTAAGATGTTGTGTAGTACTGTTGAGTACTCAGGACAATTGTCCAACTTTTTTGTGCTCACAAAATACCAGTGCTGCTTACATTGCATAAATCCGGTCAACTTGGATGACTCAAACTTGTGCCAGTAGGCTGATCTGCACACATATTTTTTATAGGTTGAAGTTAGAGTGAAGATTAAATAATCAGTATAAGAGTAAGTATTTGTTTATATATATATATATATATATATATATATATATATATATATATATATATATATATATATATATATATATATTATAAAAGCCAATACACGTAACTGTTGAGTGATTGTTTCTTATGTTACAGTAAAGTGTGGAGAGTGTCAGTAACATCTGAGAGAAGCCAGTTGTCTGAACTGATGTTGACGGTATGTAATTGTTGTTTCTTTTATGTAATATATGTATTATTTAATTTGTACTGTATTTGGTTATTTTGTGTAATATTGTATATTTTTGCAGTTGATAATATTGCATATTATTTTGTCTGAGAAACTCAAATGACTCGTAACTTGTGCCAGTAGGCTGAACTGAAGTGATTAATTATTCTTTGTGTGTTGTGAAATACAGGTTATTTTAAAGTTACGGTGAAGTATAAAGATGCAGTACTAGTAGTAAGTATTTCTCAAAACAAGAGCCAGTATTCTGAACTGTTGTTGACAAAGTGATTCATTATTTCTTGTGTTCAGCTGCTCACATACAGATATTTTATAGGTTGAAGTTAGAATGAAGATTAAAGAATCAGTATAAGAGTAAGTCTTCGTTCATATATATATATTTTTTTATAAAAGCCAATACACGTAACTGTTGTTGAGTGATTGTTTCTTTTGTTACAGTGAAGTGTGGAGAGTGTGAGCAATATTCAGAGAAAAACAATCGTCTGAACTGATGTTGACAGTACGCGATTGTTTCTTATATACAATATATGTATTATTTTGTACTTTGTATTTTAACATATTTTGTGTAATATTTTATATTTTTGCAGTTGACAATATTGTATATTAGTTTCTCATGTGTTCTCTTTAATGTTTTTTGTCTAAAATATGTATTTTTGACCAATTTGTAATTTCTGCACATCTTTTTCAATAATTATTTGTTGCATTTTTAGATTTACAAATATCTAATATTTGTATTTTTCTCACTTTCTTTTGATCAAACTTTTTTGCACCATAGCTAGCTAATATTTTTTGACAAAACACACATAAAGCTGTTTTGCTTTGACTCTCGTTAAATATATTATTATTATTGTTGTTATTATCGTTGTCGTTGTTATTGTTATTATTGTGAATGCGTATCAAAGTTTTTATGGTTAGATCTAGTTTCACCTTGCTTTCAATGTGTCCAGTTGTAAGGCAGGGGAAAAACATCTTGTTGGATTCTCTGTGTTCATACCTTGTCAAACGGTTGAAAATGTTGCAGTTAAATAAATGTTAAATTTGAATGTGTTGATCGTTAAATTTATTTCTAGGTTCTGCCTCAATAAAAGTACAGTAATTACAAGAAAACTATCAATTACAAGTAGCAGGATGCAAATTAATGTATGCTCACCAAATATGTTCAGCGGTAACAAACATTAGCATTCTGTATATTCTGTATAAGATGGCTTTTCATTCATTTTTTACATTAGTAATTAGTGTGAGGATTAAATGTATTTCATGGTATTACTATTCACTGTTCCTCTGAATCAGTTAAATACATTTTTTTTTTTTAAACTTTTGTCAGTTAAGCCCATGCCTCACTCAGCAGCTCAGGCTTGCGAGGGTGCGTGCACGTAGCTAGAGTTTGTTTTCGTCAGGTTTCATTCAAGACTAGGCTGACCTTCCAAAATCATTTTTATGCTCAGTTTTTCTTGTCAACTTTTGAACATGTTAAAAAATTTATTTGCGACTATAAAAACGGTTTGCAAGCATAAAATGGGTTCAACACTCTTGGCAATGTTTTGCAGTCTTTAAAGAGACTCGGTGAAATGCCATCACTCGCAATGCGCGCACCCTCTCAAGCCTTCGCTGCTCAGTGAGACACGGTCTTAAGTGACAAAAGTACCGGTAATAAAATGTTAAATATAAAGAAGAACATTAAAATAGTGATACCGTTGAAGACATCTTCAGACGTGCGAAGACATCTTAAGATATCTTGAGACATCTCAAGACACTCATATTTCCAAGACGTCTGAAAGCATTTTAAGACCCAAGTCTATAGACATGTCTTGTAAACACCCATCTTGATTTATCAAGACGTCTCACTACATGTCTATAGACACATCTTATAGACATGTCTTTACTTTAGAAGACATCTCAAGAGGTCTCAAAAATATGTCTTAAGACATAATTTAAGATGTCTTGAGACACATTGATGGCTGAGTATGTAAATATGTCTCTTGTTACAGATACAACTAAGACATAAAAAAGTGGATGCTTATCTATGTTTATTAATCTTTCTTTCCAAAAAAGAATCAAGAAGAGAAGTGATAAAGAATGGAATCGTTAAGCAGAATCGAAAACGGAATCGGAATCGTAAAAATCTTATCAATTCCCATCCCTACCCTCATGCTGTCGAGTTGTTGCCCAGTCGTTTCCCCCCACGTTTTGCCTTGCTTGTTTTTTTTTAACCTTGCTGTTTTCTTGCCTAGCAAGCACCTTGTTTTTTTCCTTATTTTTGTTTTATTAAATATTAGTTTTAAACGTCACCGCTGATTCTTCGCTCTGCTTCGCCGCATTTGGGTCCAACTCCAAGCCACAACGTGACACCTTCGTTCAACACATCTGGGAGTGTAAACTCCACTTCTTCAGAACACGGTAAGTCATATTCATAAACATGATGTGTTAAATAACTACCTTTAGTGCAATTATCAATTGATAGTTTGTGATAGTGTAGTAGTTGGGATTTTGATTGATAAATTAAATAACTGCTGTGATATGTCATTAATACTACAGTTGTGGGTTGTATAACTGCTCTCTACACTGCACAGCATGCACTCACGATATTTCATTCACTTAACGCACAACCAGCTTAGTAGTTCAAGTCTTTTTTTTTTCCTTTCGGCTTTTCCCTTCAGTGGTCGCCGCAGCGAATCAGTTGCCTCCATCTAAGCATCCTGCGCTCACACCTTCACTACCTTCATATCCTCTTTAACTACATACATAAACCTCCTCTTTGGTCTTCCTCTAGACCTCCTGCCTTGTATTTGGAAACTCAGCATCCATCTGTCAATATACTCACTATCTCTCCTCTGGACATGTCGAAACTATCTTAGTCTAGCCTCTCTGCTATTAAACTTATTTAATATTTGGAATAGAATATGCAAGTTAAGAATATTGTATATTTTCAGTGTGTTGGCATGCTCTCTGGCCCAACAAAGTCTTGAGCTTTGTCAGTGGACTCTGCTATTGGTTCTGCACCATCCTCCTGATTGTCTTAAGACATCCAGGTCTTCACAAGCATCCCTTCACAGATGTTGTGTAAAACACAGCAAGCTGTAAAGGTAAAATGACATTATTAGACTTGTGGAAGATAATAGTTCTGTGGAAGAACATGCTTTTTTGGGAGACACAATTTCTTTTTTTGATACATTCCTTAGTTGTTAGTATTTATTCACAGGTTTTTGTATCATACGGCTTCATATGGTATATCATGTTTGTCAGAAGAGGCACTGAGCGCTGAGCAGTTATTGCTGGCTCCTACAAGCTAAGAATAATAAATACTAAAGGCAAGAATAACACACAGTAAGTTTTTAGTAGTTACCTGTGATCACATAAGGAACATTCATGATATCCACATCTGGCGGTTAACTCAAGCATCGCCACCTGCTCTTAAGTCTTTTAAATGAACATTCAATGGTCATTCTGGCTCTGCTTAGACTGTAGTTGAAGGGGCGTTGGTCATCTGACAGTCCTCTGGGTATCCCTTCATGATCCAGTTAGTCAGAGGATAGGCTGGATGACCAGGAAGCATGATTGTCCTGCTGCTGTGGTACAACAGTTTTGAAATTAATGTCGTCTGTTTCTAATGCATTTTTTCAGTTTTGTTGACCAAGAATCACAATACTTACTTGTGGGAACAATGACCCCCCCCCCCCCCCCTCATATGTTCATATTATGTTGCATACTATACAGTAGATGTATATCAACTACAGTAATGAGCAGGGACCTATTTAAAAAGTGGCTATGAACATAAACATTATATTATTATTTCAATCATTATTAGATTTGCATCCTATCGCTCAGTAGTAGTAAATAATACAATAACTGCTACCTGGATCGATGATTACACACCGCTTGATGCCACCTTTTCCTGTTGAAATATTTGGTGTGGTTGTGTTGGGGTACTATTACCGGGATGTGCGTCCCATCAATGCATCCCCCGTAGCGGGGGTAGGAATCTTGATGTAATCTTGTTGCAGAGCAGTCAACGCTGTACACACCTCACAGACGACCATACACATCGTTGCCTCACCAATGCCAAAAAGGTGCGCAACAGTGTGGTACCCTGACCCTGTGTTTAACCACCACAAGGCAACTGCAACGCGTTTATCCACCGGTATTGCCAGCCTGAGATGCGTGTCCAGACGTGTTAGCCTTGGCCGGAAACAATCAGTCACCATATTAAAGGTTACTCGGCACATTCGAAAATTAGCAAGTCATTGGAAAACTAGCAAGGACCACATTTTCCCACCAGTCAGCGCTTTTTTGGGTGGCACCACACTTGTCACTGCACATAAAAGCCTGCATTGAGTGCAGCAGGAAACATTACTAAATATATTAGCCTCCACTGGCGTTGAAAATATCTGATGCGTCTGAAGTTTTATGCAATTCTACTTGACAATGCTAAGGCCAAAATACCGACATGAGAAACCTCCATGTTGTTGTTGCTACTTTCGCAGCAATATGACGCCAGTATGCACGCTAGGCGCTGCCTCCGTTCTAGGTCGTTGTTAAAGCAACCTGTCAGATGGGTTCATAATGTGGCTCAGTCTGAGCAGGGCCAGATCGGATTTGAACACTTGCTAAAAACAGTCTGCCCTAAAAATCGGATTTGAGGAGGAATCCGATTGGAGTCAGATATAGTCCTTTGGTTTTTCTTTTTTAAGACAAAAAGGTTTTCGTTTACCTTTGACTAGTTTCGGCGTCGACTGCTGCCTTCCTCAGAATCTGTCAAACTGACAGTTGTGACGCGTCTTCTTATCAGGTGATGTTTCTGTGTGTAGCCGGCGTGGCAGTACTGTCATGAAGCTCCACGCTGACTACGCTCTCCGTCGTGTGTTGTGGTTCCTTCGTCTTTGTTGAGTGTGTCCGGGCCCCGTTTCCTAATCCCTACTGGTTCTTTTCGCCATTGTTTGTTTTATTGTTCTTTTGTTCCAATGATGTTTGCTTTGTCCCAGTCCATGATGTGATTTTCTCGTTTGCAGTGGTCCGATATGGCAGTTTTTAAATTTTCTTGTGTGGCCCTTTACTTTTCTGCTCTGGTATAATGTGCTGCTGTTTCTCACATTCCTTTTGGTGTTCTTTTTTTTCCTATGTTGAAAGGTCTTCTCCTTTCCCCAACATAGGTTTTATTGCAGGTTATTTCGTCTCTCTGGACTTGCCAGCATCAATCACAGTTGCACAACAGATTTCTTATGATGATTGATTGATGATTGCACATCAGACCTGTTTTTAATGTTAATGCCAGATCTAAACTGAGTGTGAAAAATCCAGGTTGAAAAATAGTTTACTGCAGGAATCTTTTTTTTTTTGTTCCATAGTTTCCTTTTCTTTTTCTTTTTCTTTTTTGCTTTCTTCAGGGATTTCTCAAGTATGTGTAATTTATATACTGTATTGTCTTTAATGGTGCTGGTGTTATGTTTTTGTATTTAAAATTGTAATAAAGTAATCCAAGAAATATAATATATTGATTGTTGCTTTGGTGGCAAGTCCATTTTTTGTGGGTCCAGGTGGGGTGGAGGTGAGGTTGGGGAGCTCCGGTGGTTATTGGAAATGGGGGAGGGGGGGCGCCAAGAGATTATTTTGCCTTGGGAGCAAATCTCGCAAGAACCGCCTCAGGACTCGACCAAGGCCAACTATGTTTTGATTATTGAAAATTAGCGTCATCCTTCAAAATAAACTGAAATAAAGCCCCCCCACCTTTTTTTTTATTTTTATTTTTTATTTTAACAACATAAGGAAGAAGTAAGAAAGGCGCTAAAATGCATGAAAAATGGCAGTTGGTCCTGATGACATACCTGTGAAGGTATGGAAGCATCAAGGAGAGGTGGCTGTGGAGTTTTTGACCAGGCTGTTTAACAGAACTCTAGAGGGTGAGAAGATGCCTAAAGAATGGAGGAAAAGTGTTATTTTGTCTATTTTCAAGAACAAGGGCAACGTGCAGAGTTGCAGTAACTAGTGAGAAATCAAGTTAATTAGCCACACAATGAAGTTATAGGAAAGAGTAGAGGAAGCTAGACTCACAACAGAAGTGAGTATTTGTGAACAACAGTATGATTTCATTGATGAGAAATATAATATATAACTAGAGCCATTTTAGAGATCAGTGGTGACATTTTTAGAGTGGGCATGCTGGAGTGACACAGATCCGAGCGCCTGATATGTATTCTATGTATATATAGGTATTAACACCATGAACAAAACACTAAAGAGAATAATAATCAGACCTGCTATAGCATTTTTATTTTATTTTCATCAGTCATCTGTGATGATGAGACAAATAAATTATAGAAAGTTTCCACTTACCCCTTGCAATGTACTTACGTAGGACTAGTCATCGCTGTTTGGTGCACTGAATGAGTTTTTCTATGGAAATTTGAGATGTCCTACTGTGTGAGTGGTCATTGAATGCACCTTGAGTCTGCTGCCAAAGGCGAGTACTTGCTTTTCTTTTGCTTCTCCACGCATCGTTCATTAAATATAAAACTGAAATAAAAGCATGTTTTCGTGTCTTTAAATGAAAAGACGGGCCGTAGTAATCGCGCGTAGTGGTGTGACATCATTGAGTGCCCGCTCCCGCGGAAGGGGATAGCCTACGATATTTTTCGGGGGTAAGTACATTGGCACAACACCTGTTACGCACTGGGCACTCTCGACCCCGCTTTGTGGGGCCTCGACTTACCTTTACCTCCGCGTATGTGAAAGAATTGATTTAATTTCACTCAATATGGGCTCCAGGAGAGGACCTCAAATTTTCTCGGGGCACAAACCATCGATCCCAACTACGCACCAGGCGCTCTTGCCTGCCCTCCAGGCACTCTCGGCCTTTGCCTTCAGCTCCGTATACGTCCAAGAAATGTATTTAATTTCACTCACTATGGGCAAAAGAGGTACACAAAATTTGATGCACACACAGTGTAATGTAACCAGCTCCGTGGTGAGTGAAATGACCCAATCAAATGCCCACAAATTCGCCAATACGTTTGAATTCACAGTATGTGGAAATGGCTCATACCCACGAGCAAGCAAGCCATTTATTTTTCTCTTCTCGTAAGTCCTGGCCACTTGGAATCAGGTGAGCCTTGGCCACGCCTACCAAAATATGCCCGTTTGAAACTGGGCTCACAGTAGACCATCTTGTGGAGACTATTTATACAATAAGGCATATGACAATATGCTGGATGATTATGGGGAAAATAATAATCACGATTATTTTGATTGAGATTGAAATCATGATTAATAAAACAATTATTCATTGATTTTAAAACTTTTTTTTCAACTACTAAAACTGAACTACTCAAAACTATAATCATAGCCTTACGCCCATTCATCTCTGAACACTTAATTCTTGAATACTATTCTTGAACACTGGTGGCGGGGCTCGAAGGCAAGTGTCTGGTGACCAGGCCTGTACCCATGGGGCCCAGCCGGGCACAGCCCGAAAAGGCAACATGGGGCCCCCTTTCCCATGGGCTCACCACCTGTGGGAGGGGCCAAAGGCGGGGGCCTTGGCGGTCTGACCCCGGCGACTGAAGGTAGCTCTTGGGACATGGAATGTCACCTCTCTGGCGGGGAAGGAGCCCAAACTGGTGTCCGAGGCCGAGAAATTCCAACTAGATATAGTCTGATTTACCTCCTCACACAGCAGGGGTTCTAGTACCAATTCTCTTGATAGGGGTTGGACTCTCTTACACTCTGGAGTTGCCCACAGTGAAAGGCGCGATGGATGGACTATTCTTTTTGTCAAGTATAACATAATTCTATAAATATATGACTTTCAAGCCTCTTACATTTCCGTTCTTAACTTTCAAACTTAAGCATTACATTAAACTCTTTATAATATTAATTTTATCTTGTGTTATTTTCACAAGTCTGGGGACTTAGTGGGTGTTAGGAAAATTGTACAATTAGTTATCACATGAATAAGCACTTTAATATTTGCTGCTATGAATAATTGCTTCTGCTTGCAAAGAAGAATGCTTGCTTCCACACATAGTCAGATTAGGACATCATATCTAAGATGACTCATGCAATGAAGAATTGCTTCTGCTTGTAATAAAGAATGCTTTACTCTGCCCCTACATAGCATATTAAGGTATCTAACAGCTGATTAACAGGAGATTACTCATGATGACTACAAAAGGAAGAACATCCAACCCAGCAGAATGAATTGGGCCAGTCCGCTAAAGACGCGCCTGTTGTCTGTTAAGAAATTATTGCAAACTTGACCACACATGTACTCAGCACTTACATGCACACACACATAGACAAACAAGTACACTGTGTTCCAACTATGTTGTCCCCCCCACCCCCCTGTAGAGTTTGAACACCCATGTAACCAGGGAGCACCCTAAAGAAATAAAAAGAGAGGGCTCGGCAGCTTCAAAGCGGTAGGAGGTTGTAACTGAGGCACACCCTTGGCCCGTTCTCCTTGCTAGCTTGTGAAAATGTACTAGGTGTCTTCTCTCTTTCATTGTGTTGTGTTTTTTATGAATGTCAGCTTATTGAACCTGACATTTAATTGGTCCTTCGAGCCCGGATCCCAACACACCTGACGTTTCCAGAGGCTGAGTTGACGTCTAGGGGAAAGACCGCGGCCGTGGCACAAAGACCCTTTCCGGGATCTTAGGCCTTGGCTCTGCGTCTGGAGATTGAGGGTTGACGGGAAGCCCCAAGGGGGGAAGACTCTCTGGTGAGTAGAAAACTCACACACTCATGAGGAATAAGTGAAATGTCTAGGTGACAGCGGCAAAAGTAAAGAAAAAACTGACATTACTAGTCCCTATCAGGTAGACAAAGTGATAGTCTATAAAACTGTGAAAAGGGCAACGGTGTCCTGTAACGTACTTAAACTCTGTGAAAAGACAGATTAATCTATAAAACTGTGAGACAGAGAAGTCTATAAAACTTTAAAAAGGGCGGCGGCTTCCTGTACGTACTTAAACTCGTGTGCATGTGTAAAAGTGTGAGTGGAAGTTTGCTACCTCATTTGAACAGGAAATTAGAATGACAACTGTCTGAGGAAGCAAAGGCAAGAATTCTCTGCCATATGTGGTAGAAGCTTGAGAATTACCTAAAACAGAAAGTAATTGTCACCCTGTTCAGGGACAAGTCAGTATAGTCACCCCAAGTGAACCACTGACTCCAACATGGGAAAAACAAACAGCAAAAAGGTTGATACAAATGATCTGAAACAAAACTTTATGTGTAAGGACTGGAAATTTGTAGAAAGCCAATGTCCTTCTAAAATAAAACATCTAAATTTGTGGATAACAAAATACGACTTTGCTGGCCAGCTCAACACACAAAAATAACCAACCTGCAGGACAAAATAAAAATCACACGAAAAAATTATCAAAAGAAAAATTAATAAAGGTGGTTATAAAGATGCAGAATTTTGGATGGTAATAGCTTAAAGGAGAAATGAAGGAAAAGTTAAAAGGACATATATATGATAAGATACATAGATAACGCAAATCTGGTTTGTTAAATACAAGTTTGCTTTGAGTAAGTAATGATTTTCGGCCATGACCATTGTGTAAAGCATGTATAGCATGGGTGTATCTCGGATCCATGCGGGTTCCAGTAGGTCTTCTGCAATATTTGCGGTGGTTGTGATGTAATTCAACCGAAGATTCATCAGAGAAATCCACCTTCTGCCCAGAAAACAGTAAAGTTTGGTGGCGGAAAAATCATGGTCTGGGGTTACATCCAGTATGGGGCCTTTAAGAGATTTGCAGGGTGGAAGGCAATATCAATAGCCTAAAATATCAAGACGTATTGGCTACCTCTTACATTCCCAACCATAAAAGGGGTCAAATTTTGTAGCAGGATGGCGCTCCATCGCATACTTCCATCTCTACATCAAAGTTCCTTAAGGCGAAGAAGATCAAGGTGCTCCAAGACTGGCCAGACATGAACATCATTGAGCATGTCTGGGGTAAAATGAAAGAGGAAGCATGGAAGACCAAACCAAAGAATCTTGATAAACTCTGGGAGGCATGTAAGACTGCTTTCTTTGCTATTCCTGATTACTTGTATGAATCATTGCCGAATCGCATGGATGCAGTCCTTCAAGCTCATGGAAGTCATACAAGATATTAGATATGGCTCTCACAGCACCACTACTTCATTCTCTGATGTTATGTAACTTTTTTTTGTATTTGAAGTCAATTATTTCTTCCATTTTCACATGACTTTTTGTAGGCAACAAAACTTTTGTCTTGCCAAAATCTGACCTTTCTGTGTTCATTAAATGATCAAAATTTCTTCAGTGAAGCAAATTTATTTTTGTATATTAAACATCATTTGGGAGGGTTTTAGCTTTTATATGAGCCTTTTCCAAAACCAATGGGTTAATTAAAAGTCAGGTTATAAGCTGGTGTTTCTAGAAAATGGATAAGCGACAAGACTTTTGTCAGGGACTGTATATATATCGAATTAAGATTACCAGTTTGAGAGGAGTAAAAATAAATACATGCCATGGTGACTCATTGAATCAGGGCTCCATTGATGCGGTCTTTTTATGGTGGTGGTTTATGCACTTAACTCCAGGTAAAACTCTGCGTTGATCAAACTAACTCAAATCAGCTGGCCTGGAACAGAAAATGCTGAGTTTCCTTTCTCAAGGTAGGTCAACTCACTGTTCAGGGTTAGTCTCAGATTTTGTTGAACCTGCTTTGTGAAATGGACCCCAGGACTCCCAGGAACCTGAATTTGTGGACTCTAAATTAAAGTCATAGGTCACGGTACCACTGCATTATTTTATAAACACACAGCAAAATCGCCAGTGTTAGATTAACACGGAGAGTGTTAAATCTAACAATAGAAAAATGTTTAGTGTTCACACCAATGAGTGTAAATCTGACGCTTTTGAAAGTGTTACTTTTTTCACACTTAACCAATGTTACGCTAACACTGTATAGCGTAAAAAATATACGAATATTTGAATGTATTGCACTAGTGTCAGTGTTAAAAATTTATCTGAAACTACACTTTATTTACTCTGGTAAATTGTACTTCATTTATACAATCATTTTTCCTCCTTACAAGGCCCTCAAAGCGCTTTACATTTTGGTTAAAGCAACTGGGGGTTCAGTATCTTGCTCAAGGATACTTTGACAGTCACACATGGCCTGGGATCGAACCTGCACTTTCAGGGTTGGGAGAAGACCACTCTACCACTGAGCCACACCGCCCCAACAACAATAACTGGATGTATTGCTATTGAAATGTCAACAGCGCGTTGGAAAATTGGAAAGTTTCTCCTTCACCGGAAATGAGGGCGTGGTCAATTTAACACTCAAGGTAGTGCTATTCAGGTTAGACCCAACATCCACCCCAACACTCAAGGAAATTTACTCTGACAGTGTAACTTTTTATCATAACAGTGCTAAAAAAAAAAGAGAGAAAAAAAATACTTCTAACTGCATATTTGTTCGAACACTGGAAATTTAACACTAAACGATTTGCTGTGTAGCATTACAGTTATTTTGAAAAAGTGCTACATCACAGCATTATGTTAAAGGTGTAGAAGGCAAATAGTTGAGGGTTCTTCTGGATTTGGGCCCTGTACTCCATTAGAATGGATCCACCCCTGAACTGAACAGCAGCTGAATGACATCTCCACATTCAGAAACAAAACTTGAACAATAACTTCTACTAAGATGACAATCTTTGTGGCAGTTGTGTGCAATGTTCACAAATCACGGAAAATAGAGCAAACCTTCTGAAACTGAATTATTTTTATTCACCCAGGCATTATGAAGGAAAATGTTATAACCATTTTACTTGAAAATATGCTGTTGGTCTTTAAGAGGAGCTCACACTCTTCAGGGTTCCCCTCTGTCTTGACCATTAATGAACTTGCATTATGTTTGCTTTACTGTTTTACTGTTCTACTATTTTAGCACATCTGCCCTCTCGTTGCAATGCATAAACAGTCCCTTATAAAATGGGGAAGGGCATGGGACATGTTTTGGTTTGAGCAGCCACTGTGGGGATGTGTAATAAGTTGTGGCATACTATATTACAATGCCCTCAATTCACATTTATCTTAATGACTTGTTTTAATTGCATAATTATTGTTTTTGTATCAATGTACTCTGTTATACGTTCGGTAAATGGATATCACTTCCTAAAACAAATTTTACAAATGCTGTGTCACATAATTACATTTCTCGTATAAAACTTGCTTACGCTTAGAAATCAAAATGATAAAGACCCAAAAGTCTTTATTATCTATATTTGGCATACAAATAGTGGCTATTCATAATCACAATTTGAAAGCCAACCATATGATTATGCTTCAATATTTAACTTATGAGCACAACCTTAAATGTACAAAAAATAAACATTGCTTAATGACACAAAAATGTGTCACCAAACTTCACATGAACATCTCCACTCAACTTCAACCTCTGAAAACATCAAAACAATTT
The DNA here is from genome assembly GCF_051991255.1 of Vanacampus margaritifer. Classification (NCBI taxonomy): domain Eukaryota; kingdom Metazoa; phylum Chordata; class Actinopteri; order Syngnathiformes; family Syngnathidae; genus Vanacampus; species Vanacampus margaritifer. The sequence continues at coordinate 2,521,428 of NC_135441.1, read as the reverse complement.
TGTCACATTAATTAGGATTTTTATAGGCATTAAGCCGTTTTCTCACCAAACAGTAGGCTCATAAGTTTACATATGTAATCTTTCAAGCACAACTGTACAAAATGTTTTATGTTTATTGTGCTTTATTTTGTTTTATTTACTTTTATCATTTATGCAATATATACAATTGTCATCGAGTTTATGTATTTAATCGTTGTAGTTTCACCTATTAGCAAAATAATGTAGTGTCAAAAACAGCTCTATTGTACAAATATGGTAAATGGTAAATGGACTTCATCTATATAGCGCTTTACTACACCATATGTTGCCCAAAGCGTTTTACTATCAAGCCTCACATTCACCCATTCATACATCAGTGGTCTACTGCTGCCATGCAAGGCACTGCCAGGTCCACTGAGAGCAAATCGGGGTTCAGTGTCTTGCTCAAGGACACTTCGACATGGTCACCATTTTTTACTGGACACTGGGCCCCTCACATTTGCCTTCAAGACGTAACAGTATAGTATACAGCTAAATTTGTTCTCTGCTTTTATATCATCCATTAGGATGGACGTATAAACTCTTTAGGTGTTTGCAACACTGATTTATTTTATTTATTTTGAGAAAGCAATAATATCCATATTGTTTTTCTAAAATGTTGATTAATGGCCTACCAATGCATCATTGTGAGAATTGTATTTTGCCCCTGCATGTAACGAAATGCAACACACACCTGTCACTCAGTATGATGCAAACCAGTTCCACCACTGCAAACGGCAAGCAAAATTATAAATATGTATTTTTATTTATGTCTTTTCTTATTTATTTTTAGAAATGTTTCCGAAAGTAATTCTGAGTGCAGATTTGCTGATGACATACGTTTATTATTTCCATCTTACTTGAACCTCACCATCTCCACTGAAATGATTTAGATTTCATTTAGAGTGAAATAATAACATCCATCTAATATAACATCGTTGCACTTGCACGTACTCACGCTAGCACGCGCGCGCTTACACACTCTTGCATAATAGGAAAAGGTTTATTTCCTCAGATATCTACTTACTAGAAACCCTGATGACAACTTTAATAGATGAGGCCTGTCGCCTTGATAGTACAGTAATGATTATAAGAACCTGTTGACAGCTGTTCGAAATCTGTCTTTAAGGCCACATTGCGGCCTGTCTTGACAAAGCCTAGCGGTATGACACACTCCGAGATAGGCCCGAGCAGACAGAATAAAATTGGAAGGCTGCGGTGCAAACGACGGCCATATACTATTACTGATATTTATTATTTACGCATTGAAATAAATGAATACATTTTGAAAAGTAATTTCCTCCGTCGCAGTGTGTGAGTCTGCTACAGGCCTCACACAAGTGAGCTACTTGAAATGAAATTCAACCGACCCGACAACACAAAACAGTACGATGTTCTGAGCTGACCAAACGTTGCACGTTTTGATCGTACAACCTTCTGCAAATAAACGAAATATAGTAGGCCTGTATGGTGACACAATTGTCTGTAAAACAAACTAATCGTTGCATTTCCTGGTGTAAAGAGATAATGAAGCATTTAGTAATGATATTATAAACGTAAAATAACATGAAAAATATGTTTTAGGCTATAAATTATATGAGGATCTTTTCACTTTTTGACATATAGCCTACGTTCAAATTAAAAACCTTAACTATAGTCTGCATGTCAAGCGGATTAAAGGAAATAGTGAAATGTCAATAATTATGGTTAGTAGCCAGACAAGAAAATATTTCATTTTTGTATATTATGTATAGTGCCTTTTATTATTTAATATCAAACAAATTGTCCCAAAAGCTATACGCATTCATATTGTTCCGAAAACCTCATTGGAAATAGACTATTTAAAACGGCGTCAGTAATTATATTATTCCTTCGAATCTTTTGATAAACCAATTCAGATAGGTAAAATGTTAATTACAAGATAAAGAAGGTAAAATACAATGGTTGTGTGAGTTTTTTAAATATTAAACATAGACAATGATTGATTGCCTTTAAACTGATCTGTACATGTTTTTAAAATGAAATGAACAAGCAAAACGTAAAACATGTCAAATAATATTATTATAAGATTTGTAAGTTAATAACGTGAAATGTCTTACTGCTGTGGTATTCCTGTGCGCCATACGTGTCATTATTGTGCTCCACGCCCGCTTCGCATTCACCAGTGGGCCCTCTGATGGCTCCACCTTGCGCAACCAGGCTGTGCTCATCCGGATGCTGTTGCTGGAGTCTCCGACTGCTGGTGAACTTGTTGGGGTCTAGAATGTCCAAGACGGAGAATGAGGTAGTCCGATGACCGGTGGGACCCTGGAAAAGCACATTCCAAATAAATCAATCAACTGTGCGCCAGTTTGACATTTTAGATTGAAAAACTCTTGAGGTTAATGAGAACGCACAGGAGAGTTTGTCGGACAACATGCAAAAGCGCAACAACGACAAACTCATTTTAAACAAATTAAATATGGTAACAATTAAGATTATCCATCCATCCATCCATCTTCTTAACTCACAACATACAAATGTTTTATCGGCGATTTTTGTCTTGATGCTGTTGTATCAATTTTCTCAAACATACACAAATAAATACCCACGATAAACAAAAAAGATAGATAGATAAATAGATAGAAACTTTAAAAATATTTCTCACAGAATTCGGTTTGTCATGTTGCACACTTGATTTATGTCTGTGTTCCGAGTGTCATGTCCAAAAACATATTGACCTTCAACGTTTTACAATACATTTACAAAACACTCTCGTACATTAAAAACAATGTTTTAATATTGTATTTTGAATTAATTAAATTGGAAATTAAGTTGGTTAATTATACTGGTAAAAAAAAATGATTTATATATCATAACGAGACTATAAACGTACACCCACACACGAAGACGGGAGCGTAAGTGATACCATTAGAATTTCCAAGTACCATCATGGTAATTAGGGAGTACCATCATGGTAATTAGGGACAAAAATGTGTTAATTCGGCCAGCGTGTCAATGTGAAGAGTAACCGAAATAATGACGAATGTGTCACCGTTTTTAAGAATCTACCAAGGTTCTTGTATCGCAACATCCATGAATATTACATTCATTACAGTTTTCAATAATTTTAGCCATGTTTATGTCAAGGTTCCAAGGAAGATTTTAAATTATTTTTAATAGCATATTTTGTCGGTATTTTTATTTTATATGTATTTATAGTTATTTATATTTTGACACATTACACTGAAAAAATGGGGAGTGATATTTACTTGAAAAGTCTTAGTAAAGGTTGATGCACTCAGAAACTAAGTACATTTTACAAATTTTTACAATAATTAATTTTCTGATGTGAAAAAAAAACGTAACTAGATTTTTTCATGTAAATATCAATCCCCATTTTTCAGTCCTGGCTGTGCACTTATCGTGTCTGCAAGGATATTAATTTATGCCATTGCATATTCCAAATAAATTCTAAATCTAATTATTTCGATGGAAATCATTATTTTACTATATATATATATATATATATATATATATATATATATATATATATATATATATATATATATATATATATATAAGGAAACGTTCCTATCTCTACCTGCTGTGGTGGGACGAGCAACGGGTTTGTCGGTGGAGGTTCCGAGTGGTTCTGTGCATGACACTCTCTGATCCCGGACAGTCCGCTGGAGAACATCCCTTTTTCACCCGCAGCTGTTCCATTCTGTGTGTCCAAATGATCCGGGCTGCCTTTGGGTTGGACTCCTTCCTCGTTAAAGCTCGGCAATGGTTCTTCTCTTGTCACTGCAGCCTGAAATCCTGCTACGGCTCTCCCTCGATTTATCAGGGTCTGGACACCATCGCCCCCAGATCCCTGTACCACTATGTCGCGGTTCATGACTAGTCTTCCCGTGCCATATATTTAAAATCCAGATAAAAAAAAATAGCAAGAGCGTTGAAAACCAGAAGTAGCTCAGACCAAGCAGTACAAAATCAACTTTATGTTATTCATATCAAAGTAGCCAATTAGCTACTCTCCCACCAAAGGAGGTTTGAATAGTCCACTCAACATCCAGAGTTTTTTTTATTTCCCATAGGATTATGTGAGTGGCTTGAATTACTGGTTTCGCACGCGAAGTTCCGGTTTTGTCGTCTTGTCTTCCGCACCTCCTGTCATTGCCCGTTGCGCAGCACTTATCTAATCTGTTATTGCTCGACAAAACATCGCACTAACGTTTGTTCACAGCGACCTCGATCTCTGTGCGATCGGTCTGTTGCTGTCTTCTCCTTGCCCCAGGAGCCTGACAACATTCGAGGGGGGGGGGGGGGGGGGGGGGGGGGGTCGGCCCGCCCCCACAATAATTCTTTCCCACCTTCCATGTGAAGTTAAATAGGGCTTTCCTATAGCTATGCACAGCACGAGCGCGGCCACTGACTCCTTTTTTTCTGGGTCCTCCACACTCAGACCCATATGCAGAAATCAATTATAGGGGTAGGGGTGGTGCGGGTGGGGGGGGGGGGGGGTTGTGGAGGTGGGGGGGCAAGCTTCTTCAACCTAAATCGAATGTTCTTTGGATTGAATAGTGGTGTTGTAACAACTGCAAAAGTGCTCAGAAATATTTTTTGTAACTTAAAAGCGGCATTTCATTCTGAAATCTAAAAGACAAACAGAAAAAAAGTGCAGTTCTGTTTGGATTTATTCAACTCAAAAGTTTATTTGCAACAAAACGGCTCGCCATTTGTGTAAACTGTGTCCGAATGAATGACTCTGTGACCCAGCCCCTTCTATCTGGGATTGGCTAGTAGTTGCCTTCATTTGATTTTTAGATTTAAGGATGTACGATATAGACAAAATTTCATTTCTCAATATTTTTGCCATACATCTCTTTTCTGTGGCCTTTGACTAAGAAAGGGACTTCACATCGTTTCAGTGTTTTAGGGTGCCTTCTGTATTTTGTGTTTTTTTATTGATACTTATTTTATATACTTATTCACTTCCCTATATCCTGTTATTATTTGTTAATCTGAATTTTATTTGCCTTTGTATACTTACCTGCTAATGATATTTATCATAATTAATTTTATCTTGTGTTATTTTCTTTCACTTGTCTCTACTGCAAGACTGATTTATATTCCATATACAGCTTGTTGTATGCAGCTATGGATGCTTTTAAAGTGCTTTATAAATAAAGTTGAGTTGAGATATGTCGATAATATACAATAACGATATATGGGGTCAGTAAAAACTAAGGAAAAAGGATTTGTGAAGTGCTTTTAAAAAAAAATAGAACTTAATAACAGTTATCAACATTAACAAACTTGGCAATAAAAAAAACTGAATTCAACTCAAATTGTACTGCAACTGTGCTTAGTAATAAATAATTTTATGCTCCAATATAAGTTGTTGTTTGTGTGCCTGCGTGGGTCTGTTAACGCATTATTATACATTTTGACCATGCAGGTGTTGTGTGGCTTGACTGATTAAAATAAGTTTGCCACTTACATGTGAATGTTGTAACCAGTGGACTCAGGATTCCCAGCGTTGTTGTCTGCCTGGATCAAGTTTGGCGTTTGGTGGCTCCCATTACAATACGTTGCTTTGCATTACTTGTTTTAATGCACAAAACGACAGCGGCATGACATGCTCAGTGCACGGTCATTGGAACAGCGGGCGCGTGCGCTGCTCGTTAACCCGGAAGTAGATTTCTATTTTTATTATTTTTTGGGTGCACTCACACACATATGGGGTAGATGCCACGGACTTCCGACTTCCGGGTTTTACACATCAGCGCCATTTCCGGCCACTGCTGGCCGCACCCCAACTGTGCTCTCCCACTCATCTGCGGGAGGGCGTCTCGGCTATCTGAAGTGCTTCAGACACTGAGACAGACACTACACACTCGCAGCCTCGCACCTGTCGACAGGAACACGCAACCGAGGGACACAAAGGCGGAAGCGCAAGAACTGGGACATGGCCGACACGTCGCAAACCGGAAACGGAAACAAAGTTGATGCGTGAAAACCCGCAAGTCGGAAGTCCCGCCTCCTCCATGGTATATAGTCTGTATGGTCTCCCAGGCGGGGAAGCAAACTCACGCTAACCTGTACCAAATGCAAGTGACGGTAATCACTCCGCCACCCAGAGCCCCACCCGAAAGTAGATTTGTCTGATGCACGTCTCCAGAGCGAGCGTCTCCTCGGATCCCCCGCCCCTGATCCAGATTGTCATTGGGTAGCTTTAGCTGTCAATCAAAGCCAAATTTGAAAGGAGGTATGTGGTTGGCTGGCACGCCATGCTTTACTTGAAACAGAAGACGCAAGTTTACGTGACTGATAGGAAGAATAGATGGTTGGCAAGGCCTCTTATAACAGCAAGGGCGGGCACGGCTGCCCATGCCGACGGGTCCGTCCACACTCACAATAAACCTTGCTGCCCCGCATAGAAAGTATTCATCAGGTGCAAGCAAACCAACCCTAAATGCACTTTGCCCGACGCATAAATGCAGTCAAGTTATCTGCTTGTGAAACTTATATGAACACGCAAACCATTGTTCAAGTTAATATATCAACACATTATGTAATATAAAGATAAATTCTGATTTTGTCGCTCCAGCTGCCGTGTATGACGAGTAAAGTTTAAATAAAAAATGTATCGTCTCCATCCTGCCTTTTTGTTTTATAAACAATGTTCCATTAACCACCAATGAATCTTAACATTAGACTATAGTTATGCTACGTGTATTACTTGTAAGGTTTTGAGTTTTTTTTCTCGCACATTTTTCCTTTGAATATTGCTCCCACCCTAAAAAAATATATACTGTACTTATACCCTTAATACACCGTTGTAGACTCTAGATTTCATAAACAAGACAATTAATTACACATTGAAGAAATGAGCCGTGACCCGTGTGAGGAATAAGCGGTTAAGAAAATGGATGGATGGATAGATGGATGGATGAAGAAATGAGGAGAAATGGTTAGTGGTTGTGATTGTGAATCGCGATCAGCTCTAAGTGTCACAGTCAGCTAGAATTGTCACAGTCAGCTAGAATTGGTGTTAGTTGTTGCCTAGTAGAATTATCAAGTGCTTTGCAATGTTTATTGATGAGCAATTTTAAATGATGTGTAGCTGATGTGTTGCCTCGAGAGGTTTATTTGTGCATCCCCGTGAGAAGAGCCCTTATCTTTAATGCTGATTCCAGAGCAAGGCCTCTCCCCAAAACTCAATTACGGACGAATAAAGCTGGTAATGTCCCTGCTGCAGTGAAATATTGATTCCTAATCCTTGGCAGTCATTATTATGCCAGAAAGTAATAGACCACAGAATTGGATTTTGATTTAACACATGACGTGTTTATTCTAATGCTAGGATCTTAACATTCCAGTGACTTTTAACCACAGAACGGAGGGGGTGAGCTGAGCTGAGCTGATGAAGGACATGACCACACATTTACTGTATACCATTGACAAGAAAAAATGTTGATGCGACGTTTTTTCTTTCATACAGCCTCCCTCATACACGTCACGTCTATGTAGCCTAATTGAGTTGCTCAATGAACCTCAGGAGGAAGAAATTAAAAGTTGAATTGAATGGAACACTGAGATCTGATCAACCAGTTAGCTGTAGTCACCACAGATGCCTTTTGAAAATATATTCTGCTTTGACCTGGAAGTTGTATGGCTTCTTTAAACACCGACAGATACAGTAGATAGATAGATAGATAGATAGATAGATAGATAGATAGATAGATAGATAGATAGATAGATAGATAGATAGATAGATAGATAGATAGATAGATAGAAATCCCGAAGATGTAAACTGCAAAAAATTAAGGTTGGTTCAAGTAAAGAATTATTGTTTACATCAACATGAAATAATCAGGTCATACGAAGTCACTCTATTTATTTTCTGTGAAGTAATTTTTTATCTTTTTTTTTAATTTTTACCATTTTTAGTATTTTTTTACAGTGTAGTAAGTTGTCTACAATTGCTTTTGAGAGAATTTTGGTAAAAAATGAATAGCTTTGGGTGGTATAATTTCCAACCATTAACCAAAAACTTGTGAGCAATGTATACTCACACCCTAGCAGCATTAAGGGTTTTAAACGTTTTGTGCACGTGTTTGTGTGTATGCCTACTTGTTTGCGGTTGTAACTGAATCATAGTTACGAGTAATTGCCCTCCCTTTACCACTTGAGACAAACATAACATGTACGCCTAGAGAGCGAGTTAGGCAGCAAGTGAGTCAGTGTCTGTATAGTGACTAATAATTCTCATTAAGGTTAATGAGCTCATTGTAGCCTCCTCTTTATTAAATTAATTGCAGACTGACTATAAAGAATCTTAATTACTACAATCACAGTTGCAGTTTGTGCTGCCTAATCGGATACTAGTGACTACAATGAGATGAAGTGCCTTTTATTAGAACTAGGAAAAAATGTATTGCGCCCATTGACAAAAAACGATTAAAATGTAAAGTGCTCCTGTAACCCCCGACTACTCAAGAATAATATTATTTAGGAATCAAGTAAGTTGGACCAGAGTCTAAATTCCTGAAGGCTACAATAGGGGTAATGGTGAGTGTGCAAAATAAATAGCTGGAGGCAAAAATTAGCAACAAGAACTGTATTACATGTACAAAATAAAACAAAACAACACTATTTACAATTTACCGGCCGGCATCTAAATATGTAGTATAAAACAATTTCCAATTAAAAAAAAAAAATCCCCAAGTTCTACTGAGCTCAGTAATGTTTAGTATTCAAGTCAGTCAGTGTTCTTCTATGTAGTCCTGAAATCTTCTGGTGGTGGTAGTGTTGTTACCACGTGATGGTCTCTCAAAGTGAGTAGAGAAGAATGTCACAGTTGTTCTGGGCACAGACCCGCCATCTCAATTGAAGGAGAATTCATCCAATCTCAAATCTTCTTTGATCAATACCAGGTTAAAAAACATAGCCTGCATAGCAATAATTTCTATTATTGTATAAAGCTAAACAAGTCTAGTGTCATCAATTTTACCTTATCAGTAGCTATAGCTTCACTGTAGTTCTCAATTTCTGACATTCTGCATCTAAATTACACTAGATAAGTCTTATACATGCATGTTTTCAAGTCAAGTCAAGTTTATTTATATAGCTCTTAATCACACAAGAGTCCCAAAGGGCTTCACATGCACACAGTTGACAAATCGACTAATCGAACCACAAGAGGGCAAGGAAAAAATCAAAAAACCCGAACTGGCAAAAAATGAGAAACATTGAGAAGGGACCTCAAAAGTGGTAAACCCCCTTCCAGGATGATCAGGCTGCAATGGATGCCGAATGGGCAAAAATGTACATTACTTTGTGATACTTAACATGATTAACTAGAATAGTGCAAAAGTCCATTGAAAAAATTAAAGCACAGCAAAAAGACGTCAGGGAAGTGGGTCCTCATCCAAATCCAGCCCGGTTGGTCAAAGTAGCTATCTCCATAACGGCAACTTCAAGGTGATGGTCCTCCCCGGATCACATTCCGGTCAACCAGCACAGAACCCGTAATGCAGAATCCAAATCAGTTAATAACACCCAAATCCCTCTCCAAGCCTTGGAGAAGGGAGGGAAAGAAAGCAGCGGCAGTCTCCAGGTACACATAATTCAGCCAAACGCAACAGTATAGAAATTAGTCTTAAGACGCGATTTAAACGTTTCTACAGAGGTAGGTCCCTAACCTACCAATAATATTGTTACACATGAAATAGTTGATTTCAACCCATACAATAAACTCTCCATCTTTAATTCTTATTAACCATATATATTATGATGAACATGTATCCATCATTTCAATAAGAAAATAATTGTAGAACTTAACAGATAGTTGAGTGGAGTTTGCTTGCGTGGGTTTTCTTCGGGTACTCCGGTTTCCTCCCACATTCCAAAGACATGCATAGCAGGTTAATTGAACACTCCAAATTGTCCATAGGTGTGTTTGTGAGTGTGGATGGTTGTTCGTCTCTGTGTGCCCTGCGATTGGCTGGCAACCAGTTCAGGGTGTACCCTGCCTACTGCCCGAAGCCAGCTGGGATAGGCTCCAGCGCCCCCCGCGACCTTTGTGAGGACAAGCGGTTAGGAAAATGGATGGATGGATGTCATATAATTTTCCAAAAACATAGTGACACATTTGTTTGTGAACAAAATCTTGCTTTAGAAATACCTTAAAACAAGTACAATCAAGTTTCTCTCTTAAAATAAACAGTATAATGCCACTTGCGGGTAGCATTAGCATAACATTAGCTTTTCTTCCGCCATAGTACGTAGTAAGCACATGCTGACACCAAGACGACGGTTTAAGCATGAACACGGTCGGATAGTCACGGACCTTCAGTTTACGCTGGGATTCTCACTTAAAATAAATAAAACATTTCTCAAATAGCATTTGAATATTTGTCAGTTACATCGACTTCAATAAGCATTTAACTCACCGAGACGACGGTTTAATCATTAGCAGTCATAAGGAATCGTCACACAGCCTTTCAGTTGGGCATCCAAGCGGAAAAGGAAATCAAGTAAGACAGAGAAGATGCACACTTCCTTATTTTTCCAAATAAAGTGGTGCATTTAAATAAAGAAATATGACATTTTTTTCTACTGGGTTACACTCCCATATGAAAAGCTCATTCTAAACTTGAAATTCAACATTCAAATTCAAAAGAATATCAACTACCATGGTCACTTCATTTTAGGATTGCATTTTAAACAGCAGTTACTACACTGTAATACATTTCTGTAAAAGCTACAGTAAAAAAAATTACAGCATTATCTTGTTTTTAATTTTACAGTATTTAAATGTATACCGCAATCAGACATGGGAAGTAACGAAGTACAAATACTTCGTTACTGTACTTGAATAGTTTTTACCAGTACTTTGTAATTCACGGAGCATTTATTTTTTAGAATACTTTTTACTTTTATCCGTTACATTTTAAAAACAGTATCTGTACTTTTTACTCAATACATTTTCAAAACAGAGGGTCGTTACTTGTTACTTTTGTTTTACATGCATGACAACGATTAAAAAAGAGATTAGACCACCTAGCGCAAATGCTGCCGTCAATGTTCCTGGCTCAGCCAATCATATGAAGCGTTACACATGGTCCCCAACATCCATCCCTGCTTGATAGGCTCTATCTCAAACTATGAGATGACGCGAGAAGACGTGATGCTTCCCTCTTGGTCTGAATGTATCATAGCTCCCGGCTGCCACTTATTAACTCATTCACTCTTGGCCATTTTCACTGAAGCAATCCCCTTCGCTCCTGGCTGTTTTACTGGATTTTGACTGATTTTGCAAGGCCCACAGAATATTGTGTTCTATTGCTATAAAAACATGGAACCTACCAAACAAAAGATTAGAGTCTCTTTTCATCTAGAAAAAAATATACATTTGTATCTGTTTCCGTTTTGCAGCAATTAGCAATAGAATATAACTAAGTTTCATCATTATCCAAAACTTGTTCAAAACACTGGGGAAAAGAGCTTGTTACAACATGGCATAACATTGATCTCTTATACTCTGCTGCCATCTGCTGGCCGTTTTTTTTGTAATTCATGAGTCTTACCCCTGGTGTACACCAGCGGGCTCGGGGGATTGCCGCCACGACAGGCGTCGGCGCCTTACGGCCACAGCCCTGATTGACCGCTTCAACAATGGTAGTGAGGTGTATGGTCCAATCGGACTGAATGTCCCCGGTCGAGGTGTGTGTTGAAATTCTTTACAGGGGACAGGGGATTTTGCCAGACATTCCCAGGAGACCCCAGGTTGGACCGGCATCTTCCCCCGCCATTGCAGCTAACACACCACCAGACGGTGATCAGTTGACAACACCGCCCCTCTCTTCACCCACATGTCCAGCACATGCGGCCGCAAATCCGTTGACACGACTGTAAAGTCGATCATCGAACTGCGGCCTAGGGTGTCCTGGTGCCAAGTGCACATATGGTGTTTGATATGGAAAATCCGTGAAGAGCAACAGAAGTCCAATAACAGAACACTACTCAGGTTCCTCCTGTTAACATTATTAACATTTTTACTTCTTTATTTTATATTTTAACCATGATGAATTTAGTTATAGATGTGTAGAGCAGGTGAAATAATGTTAAACTCAATATAACTCGACCTTAACCTATCTGTTATCTTGTTTTTGTTTCAATTCCCTTTCCAGTGTCTTGCTTGAGAAAGTTCAATCTGACATACTGAGATTCTGTTTTGAGAAAGTGCACACTGAGAACATGTTTTGGCTAAAATATGAAGAAAGTGCAAGCTGGCATATTGAGATTCTGTTTTGTTCCCACATGAAAGATCAACATAGCATATTGTGAGAACCAATCTGTTTTTCTTATTCGATGGGAGAAGAAGAGGCGTTTTTCTTTCAAACTCGGATTGTAATAAAGGGCTGTCTCTCAGGGGGGAGACATGCACTCTTGGATGGCACTCTTTACGTGATATTCAACTGTGTGACCGGAGATCTCTGTAATAAATCATCCTTGCAAGGACCCTTTTCACAAAGAAGTCTCATCTTCAATTTTTTGAACACGCAAAAGATTACAAATTATATTTACGCCATCACTCCCAATCACGCCCCTCCAGGTCTTACTGTTATTGCCCACCTGAGCGTTTAAGTCCCCCAGCACAAGGGAGTCCCCAGAGGGCACACTCTCCATCACATCCTCCAAGGACTCCAAAAAGGGTGGGTACTCTAAGTATGTACTCTAAAGCTGCGTTTCCACCGCAGGACGTTCGGGTATGGGGAGGGGAGTAGGGACTTTCAGCCGGCCCGCTTGTGGCTGTGTCTCCACTGCGGAGTGTGACCCATTTCGCAACGTAACGAGTTTTGATCGACACATAAACGCCGTGCGACGGTTTCTCCCGTGATGTCACCCACCGCGCGCCAAAAATCACAACAACAAGGCTGGCCCCGTAAATTTACCCCAAAGTTCCTGCGATGGAAACGCGGCTTATGTGTGCCCACACCTGCTTTGCGCCTCTCACCATGAGCAACTCCAGAGTGGAAGAGACGAGGGCTGGGTATGGATTCAGATTTCCAAAATCAATTCGATTCAGATTCGATTCACGATTCACATTGATTTTCAATTCAGTTAAGGATTTTTATGCAGTACCAACTTTTATTTGAAAGACATTCTCAGAAGTACCAATGTTGCAAATAGTAGAAACTTTTTTCTCTTACTTGGAGCATTACTAAAAATAGGAATATTTACATTTATAATTGAATCTAATGCAGTTACATTAATCATGTATATTTTATTGAACATGACCTGATCAAAACAATAAATAATAATTGAAATAAATTACAACTACAGCGCTATGTAAATAAAGTGGCAAAAACACTCTGGCAAATCACGACATTAACATTCCTGTGATGGTTTTTATGCAAAGGTTCCAGTGGTTAATAAATAAAAACAAATTGGCATAAGAAACATAGTGTCATAGTGCATAATTATGCATCCACATTTGATGTTTTTATGTCCAATTTCTTACCTTACTTATTTTGGGGGGTATTTGTGTTCAGTCTTTCGCGTTTTCTTTCATTTAATATACAGTTTAATTACTGCCACATCCATGCCCTCCGTTTAATAATGTGGCGGTAAACGATCAGGATTCTACTTTTGGCTCCAATGTAACGCAGTTTTAGTTAAGGTAAGCCATTTAAAACTACTGCAAAAAGAAAAGCTTTTCCATAGTGCATCTGTCTAAACAGCGTGTGTTTGCATGTGTGTATTTTTTGCATTAAAACGCAGCCCATTTTTTAAAGTTATATAGCAATCAGCAGCTTGGAGCAGCTCATGCTTGAGCTGTTTCCTTTCTTTGTAAGCACTGGGCTCCTTTTGGGGTACTCTGAATAACAGAAGGGCACGTTTGAACAATGCTCACATGAGGTTTTGAACAAGTACGCGCTCGCCTCGGGCACATTAATTTACAGGAAAGAGCCGTATTAAAAGTATCGATACATGTCTTTTATTAATCGATATTGGGCTATGAAAAGCAATATCGATTTGATATCGATATTTTAAAGCCAGCCCTAGAAGAGAGTCCAATCCCTCTCGAGAGGATTGTGGTAGCAGAACCCAAGCTCTGTGTGAAGGCGAGTCCGACTATATCTAGTCGGAACTTCTCAACCTCACACACCAGCTCGGGCTCCTTCCACACCAGAGAGATGACATTCTAGGTCCCAAGAGCTAGCTGCGGTAGCCGAGGGTTGGACCGCTAAGGCTCACAGTGCACCTGACCCCCTTGGCCCCTCCCACGGGTGTTGAATCCATGGGGAGGGGGACCCACGTTGTCTTTTCGGGCTGTGCCCGGCCAGGCTCCATGGGTACAGGCCCAGCTATCAGACGCTCGCTTTCGAGCCCCGCCTCTAGGCCTGGCTCCAGTGGGGGGCCCCGATGACCCGCGTCCGGGCAAGAGACACGTCTCTCCATTTATGTTGATCATCATAAGGAGAGTTTTTGAGCCATGTATTGTCTGGTCCCTCAACTAGTTTGCTATGGGTGACCCTGCCAGGGGCATAAAGCCCCAGGCAACGTAGCTCCTAGGATCATTGGGACACACAAACCCCTTCACCACGCTAAGGTGATAACTCACGGACTGAAGACATCTATATGATAATATCCAGTTGTACATATAGTGCCGCCTAGTTGTGACAAGAAATGTCATACTACGTTTTTATCTACTGTGCCAAGCCCATTGAAGGGATCCATTTGAAAATTTGCCAGAAAAGCCTTAAGCTGTTGATTATGCCCCCAGACAGAATATAGTAACTTTTCGCCAAAGGGCGTGGCTGTTGCGGTGCTGCAAAGTCTGATGATTGACCGTGACAATAAAAGCTGCTTTAACTTGACCCAGATAATCCTATCTTCTCAAAATTTTACTTATTTTATGATAGTCCAGACCTGAAGACATCTACAAAATTATTTTTCATCGTAGAGGTCGTGCCACCTACTGGCAAAAACATATACATGTTTTATTCTTTGATGTTTTTCTCCTAGCTGGTCAACCTCTTAGTGCAAGCGGCATGGGTTCACTTCCGGCTCGGGAGACCACGTTTGTGTGTGGTTCCCATTCAGGGTAAAAATCCGTAGTTTGTCGGCCCTTTATCTCCCGAACGCAGGACACAGAGGATTTTCGACAATTTTCAACGGACAATCTTAATTTTAGTGATGAAGATACAAGGCAGAGCACGTAAACCCATTTTGATCGGGACCACATCGCCGCAGTGCCCTCAAAACGCCACTCGAGCGCTCGTAGCCGCCGGGCCCGCTTGAAACGTGGGGCGGGTGGTGGACGCATGACGAGCTGAGCCGCAACGGGCACTACTGCATGGTTTTGGACAAACAATCTTAATTTTAATGATGAGAATATGAGGTAGGAAACGTAAACCCAATTTGACCGCGGGACCGCATCACCGCGGTGCTCCAGAAAGTCCAAGAGCGCTGTGGCCTCAGGCCTGCGAGAACCGTGGAGCGGGTGGCAAGCGGCATGCTGAGCTGTGCATACACTGTAAAAACAACAACAAATGAACCAAATAGCACACTGTAAAAAAAAAAAAAAAAAACCCGCTGGAAAAAAATCGGCGAAACAGCAAGGCCACGAGAAACGGGGAACACTGTGCAGAAATTGGTGTATAACACGTAACACCTGCAAGGTGTTCTATTCTCAAGTATCAGAGCTGAACTACAGTTATGCAGATAGCCTTTTTTGTTTTATTTTTTGCTCTGGCATATTCTTTCTCGAGATATGACAGGAAAGACACCCTGTGGGGCAGCATTATTGCTAATAGAGTGTAGTGTAACAAACTAAGTGTGTTGTTTGTTCCAGTGTTGCAATTTCTGTTTAGCACTCTTATGTCTGTTAGTAAACGCAACACAGGTCTCGCGGGAAGTAGGGACGTTATGTGCGGATTGGTTGTGTGTGTTTGTTCTTGGCTTTTCTGCTAACCCTAGTGAGTTGTATTTCTATTTTCTGGCGTCGGCTGCGGCCAACAGTAGCATTTGTTCATTTAAATAAAAGGGTGGTATCCCAACCAACGTTTGCTGGTGCAAGATGTTGCACTATTATTGCACGGAAAGAGGGTGACTCAATGGACACATTTCCTCTGTAACATATCGCCCGACCAACTTTTTTCAGATCACTCCCACTTACTGGTGCTCTTTTACTAAAATACAGCTTAATTTGTTTGCGTGCCAGGGGGGGGCTGAAGCAACTGTAGAACTGCTGGCTGTCTCCTTACCTGTCAGTTTTGCTTCGAGTTGCATCGCGCTGTACTGTGATAACAAGTGTTTCCTCAAATTGGATATGGAGTTTTTAGCGGTCGACAGTGTTTTTGAGCAAGCGCAAACTTTGCAACGCACTGAGGGGCTTTTGTCATCTTTACTGGATACAAATGCAAAGTAATGGCAAATGCACTGAAGTACAGTAAATATTCTGTTTCAATTTAATTATAACTGTTTTGATTTAGTTTTAACTATTTAGAATTGGACAAAATTGCTTTGATTTACTTAGTGTAGTTTTGTGTGAGAATTCAAATGATGTGAGGGGGTTGGTTCTCTTTGTTCTCTCCCACAGTGTATATGGTGGGGGAAAGCGAATGTGTTAATTAGACCCTTTGTTTATACCACGGCTCCCCTCAGTCTGCCTGTATCTCTGAAAGGCTACTCTTATCTGATTACCTGTGTTCCATCTTGGGGACAAAGAGGGGGGGGGGGGCAGTTGGTCAACTGTATTGAGATAGCATGTGACTATGGGAGGGACTTTTTGAGGACAAAGGATATTATCGACGGGCGGAGTGAGAAACGACACAGATGAGAAAGGAGATGGAACCGAAAGGCTCCAATCTCATCTGTCTACAAAATTGTGTAATAAATCCTTAAGGAAATATCTCTTTTCACAGATCTCATTGTATGTTTTGTTAATCAACGGCATGAACACGCAAATAGTAAGAATCCTTCATCCATCAACACCCATTTATGGAGCTCCTCCTGCTTCTTTCATTGTTTACGTCGTAGTGTCTATTGTTTTGGCCAGACTCCGAGCGCTCACATACGTTGGTACACGTGACCCGGCGTTGCGTCTTCCGCTGAGAAAATGTGACATATGATGTGACGTCACTCCCAAATGCAAGGGAAACATTTTCTCCTCGAAATTCGTTTCAAAATGGACAACAAAATTCGACATTCTACATACCTTATGAGGTAATAAAAAAATAGTAACGTACAGCCACTTAGAAAAGTAACTTAATTCAGATTACTGGTTTGGAAAAATAAACACGTTAGATTGCTCGTTATTGAAAGAGAGTAATCAGATTACAACAACGCGATAATTAACACTGGCAGCTGAGGTGTTCAATATCGTCCAGCCGCGGCCACAAACGCCCCTTCAGCCCGAGGGCGACTTAACTTGACAAAGAGCTATAACACCATAGTTGATTGGACTATAGTGGCTGAAATAGTGCGCGATCACAGATAAGACTACTATATTGTGGAGAAACCAGGAAGACACTTGCGCTCCAGCGTCGAGCTCTCGAGAACGCCTTAGTAAGGCCTATTAATTTAATTTTGTTATTAGTGCACGTGGTGAGTGTTAGTAAGCAATAAGCATGTAAAAACAAAAAAACTAACAAAAAAACTGTTTAATACCATATATGGGCAGGGGACGTATGTTGTCAGGATCAAAAATTAGAAAAGACTTGGAAGACAAAATTAAACAACTGATGGATGAGTACGCAATAGACCCAAATAACCAAATATGGACTGACTCACAAAATACAAAAATATAGTTAGACGATATGCTATCTAAAAAGACAGAGTTTATAATACAACAATTGAGATACAACAACTTTGAATATAATAACAAATCAGGTAAATTTTTTGCAAACCAACTTCAACGCAATCGGGAAAGATCTCTTATAACGGCTATTAAAGGGACAACTGGTGAATGCACACAATCACCAGAAGAAATTAATCACATTTTTTATAACTATTATCGCAACCTATCCTCAGAAACTAACAAGCATATTGAGGCATTCCTCAGTAGCTTAAATATACCTCAGTTAACTACTGAATATAAAGATATGTTAGATGCGCCACTTACTATAAACGAGTTGTACAGTGCTCTAGATAGTATGCCTAATGGCAAAGCACCTGGACCGGATGGTTATCCGGCTATATTTTTTAAGCACTTCTGGTTAATGCTTGCTCCATTATTCTTAAGAGTAGTAACAGAAATTAAAGCTAATGGTTACATACGCCCACACATGAATACAGCAGCAATTAAACTTTTATTAAAGCCAGAAAAAGACCCCACCCTTCCATCAAGTTACCGTCCGATTTTACTAATTAACACTGATATTAAAATTATCACTAAGGCTTTTACATCAAGACTAGAAACAGTAATCTCGACAATCATTCATAGCGACCAAACAGGCTTTACTAAAGATCGTCACTCTACTAATAATATTAGGAGGCTCTTTAACCTTATTAGCATGTCACAGCGGCATGATAAAAAGGCAGTTATTATATCATTGGATACAGAAAAAGCTTTCGACAAAGTTAACTGGTCCTTCCTCTTTGCTGTGTTAAATAAATTTGGCTTTGGGAAGTCATTTATTCACTGGGTGTCAGTATAATATGGTTCTCCTAAAGCTACAGTTACTACTAATGGGATTATATCTCAGAGTTTTACTCTACAGAGAGGCACAAGACAGGGATGCCCACTGTCCCCTTTATTATTTGCAATATTTATTGAGCCACTTGCATTAGCCATACAACAGGAAAGAAGGATTCAAGGAATTCACTCTGGGGTAACAGAACATAAAATTAATCTATATGCCGATGATATTTTACTTTATTTAGAAAAGCCTGCTATTTCGTTAGGGGAAGTATTTAACTTAATAACTAAATTCTCACAGTTATCAGATTATTCTATTAACTGGACAAAATCAACACTACTACCTATTACAGAAAATTCATGGAACCCTGCAGGCCAGGACCCACACTACTCATTTCCTATAGGTAATTTAAAATACTATCTCACCTAAATTAACTGATTTAAATCATTTAAACTTTACTCCACTTCTGGATAGCATTTATAGTGACTTGGAGCGCTGGAATAATCTTCCTATTTCTCTAATAGGACAAATAGCCACCATTAAAATGAAAGTTTTACCCAAAATAAACAATTTTTTCTCAATGATGCCATTTAAACCTATGGCTAACTGGTTCAAGTTTTTGGACTCGGCTGTTACAAAATTTTACTGGAATAAAAAAAAAAGCAAGGATTAGTCATCTACTCTTCAGAAAAGTAAATCCAAAGGAGGTCTAGAGGCACCAAATTGTATGCACTACTATATAGCTAACCAGCTACAATATATCATTCTATGGGCACAACCCAACAGAGATACTAACTGTTGGCTGGAACCAGAACAGAAGGATTGTAATAACCTCAAACGTCTAGATTTACTCTTTATTACAACATCGATTAAGCGACATAATTATTTTAAAACCCCAATGATTTCCGCCACCCTGACTGCCTGGTGGAAGGCACTAGAAATTACAAAAGCCCAATTGGAGCCCTGCGGGCTTTCTCCCCTATGGCATAACCCCAACTTTCAACTTAACAACCAATCGTTTTATTTATGTGTGTGGGAGCAGAAAGGAATTACACATCTCCACCATCACTTCTCAGATAATATGTTTATATCATATACATCCTTGCTCCGAAAATACTAAATAAAAAACGACATTTTTTAACTTTATCTGCAAGTTAAAAGTATGATAGAGAAAAAAATTCCAACACTTCGGGGTACGCTGTTTTAGCTAAAGATATTACCAAGCTTTCTCCGACAACAACAAAAAAACTCTCAAAAATATATGTTACTTTCATATACTGATAAAATGTCTTTACCCATCTCGAAATGGGAGACAGACTTGTCTATAGCTCCGGAATCTGACTTTTGGATTCAAGTTTGTGAAAACGTATTTAAAATGACAAAACACACAAATTTACAACTTATCCAAATAAAATTATTCATAGAACATACATTACTCAATATATGATGAAGAAAATGGGACTCTCAGACTCCGATATTTGTCTCCAGTGTTTACAAAACACTACAGACACTTATTTTCATGCTTTATGGTTATGCACTCCGGTTATGTAATTCTGGACTAAAGTCTTAGAAAAACTTTCCGCTATGTTGAACTGTAGGATACCTTTATCTCCAAACTTGTGTTTGCTAGGTGACCTAACAACAACTGACTTACCACATAAACGATTTCAATCTACACTTGTAGCCCTTACTAGCTGGTGGGGGGGGGGTTGTCTGGGGGTTTGGGGGCCTGGGGGCGGCTGGGGCTGGGTTGGGGTGGTTGGTGGGGGGGTCGTGGAGGGAGTGGGGGCTGTGGACCGGTGGGGTGCCTGGCGGGCCTGCAGTGCCCCGTCCTGCTGCGTTGGGTCGGGGGCGCGGGCCGTGTTGGCGTGGGGGGCGCCCCTGCTCATGGGTTTTCTCTCCGGCCGGTGGCCCATGCGGGACCCGGGGGTTGTCCCTTGGCGCTGCCGTGGCCTGGGGGGCCCTGAGGTGTTGCGCTTGCTCTGTCCTGGGAGGGGTCGACGGCTCCCCTCTTTGGTGGAGATTTTCATGCATGCCAGATCCACCACACCAGCATCTATCGAAAATCAGACACAATCTGCTTCTTCCTCTGGTCGTTGAATCGGTGGAGGCTGGTGTCTGTGGATCTCACTCTGCATCGTCTGTCCTTCCTTCCTTTCCTCAGTGTCTCCTTTGGTCTCTTGAGGTCTCCCTGATTTGTTGGAATTTGGATGTTTCTGGGGTTGGTGAAGGACTCTGGTTGGTGGCCCGGTGGGTGGTGGGTTGTGTCTGGTCGGTGCTGGATTACACTTTCCTTTCTTTGGTCCTTCTTCGGGTCTCCTGACGGCCTCACCGCTCTGGCTGGGTTCTGAAGTGTTCGGTTTAGGTGAACGGTATGGGATTTTTTAATAGGTTTTAGGTGAACTAATGAATACACATTCACATGCACACACACACACACACACGCACGTACACATTCTCACCTACATACAATTATATATATATATATTTTTTTATTTAAAACATTTAAAAAAAAAAGAGAGAGCAATGATGATGACATATCAAATCGGTAAAATTACCGAATGAACAATATTGAGCTCTCCAGAGAAAAAAAAAAAGAAGTGGCAAAAGCCAAACAAAAGGCTTACGATGAATTGTATGTTAGGTTGGATAGTAAGGAGGGAGAGACCGATCTATACAGGTTGGCAAGGCAAAAAAGACAGAGATGGGAAGGATGTGCAACAGGTTAGGGTAAAAAAGGATAGGGATGGAAGTGTGTTGACAGATGCCAGTAGTGTGATGAGAAGATCGAAAGAGTACTTTGAAGAGTTGATGAATGTGGAAAATGAGAGAGAACAAAGAGTAGACTGTTGTGGACCAGGAAGTAGCAAAGATTAGATGAAGAGGATGAAGTGTGGAAAGGCACTTGGTCCTGATGATATACCTGTGGAGGTATGGAAGTGTCTAGGAGAGGTAGCAGTAGAATTTCTGACTGCGTTGTTCAACAGGATCTTAGATAGTGAGAAGATGCCTGAGGAATGGGGGAGAAGTGTGCTGGTGCCCATTTTTAAGAACAAGGGAGACGTGCAGAGTTGTGGCAACTACAGAGGAATAAAGCGGATGAGCCACACAATGTAGCTATAGGAAAGAGTAGTTGAAGCTAGACTGAGGGCAGAGGTGAACATTTGTGAGCAGCAGCAGTATGGTTTCATGCCAAAAAAAGAGTACCACAGATGCAGTATTTGCTTTGAAAATGTTGATAGGGAAGTATGTTCAAGTGGTGCAGGACATGTATTAGGACTGTAAAACAGTGGTAAAGTGTGCTGTAGGTGTGAGCTCAAAGTTGAAGTGGGAGAGCAATGATGATGACATGTTGAATTGGTAAGATTACGGAATGAATAATTCTGAGCTCTTTCAATAAAAAAAAGAAGATGATTTTAATTTGTTTTCAAATCTTTAAATGTTTTTTTTTTAAATAATTATTTAGTTCGTAAAAAAAATATATGAATAAAAAGCCCTTTGGATTAAAGTTGAAACATCTTCAACATACAAAAACAGTCCTTTTGCCGTGAAACTTTGCCGATTACTGTGCATGGCCTGGATGACTGACAATCTACACAGACAAGATTCAAGATCACTCAAAATAATTGTATCCTGGCTGCCAGTTTCCAGGAAAACTGTTTTCTTACCCCTGTACCATGGTATTTCCTTTCTTTATGGCTAGTCAAGGTTCTCGTTTAGATTAGATGGATTTATCTTCTTTATTACAGGAATACCATATTTTGCACCCCACCACCACGCACGTACACACGCACATGCACCATATTTACACCCAATCATCATAAAATATCAGCATTTCTGATTAAAACAATTTAACATATGTTGGGTCTGATATTACAGATCCCCTTAGTTACTGACCGTGCACCAAGGAAAAAGGAGGCAGAAGCTGTTGCTTTGTTTTATTGCAACCGCGGCTGGGAGAGGAGAGGA
Organism: Vanacampus margaritifer; assembly: GCF_051991255.1. Classification (NCBI taxonomy): domain Eukaryota; kingdom Metazoa; phylum Chordata; class Actinopteri; order Syngnathiformes; family Syngnathidae; genus Vanacampus; species Vanacampus margaritifer. Next base: position 2,498,800 of record NC_135441.1, on the reverse strand, counting down.
GGCGCGAGACCTTAACTCACGCTCGGCTCCTTCCGACTCTCTCTCCTCCCCCGGCCACCTCGTCGCTTTTATTAAAGTTAAGTTTCAGTTTCGTTTCATACGTCATGGAAAAATACAAAACATTAGAGAAAGTTGAGCGGCGCCTCTAAACGACAGTTGATAATATAAAAACACAAAAATATATACAGGATATATATACACAGGATATTCTTTAAAATACACATAATGTTAAGACTACTGTTTTAAGCAACTTCACATTCCCTCCTGTTGTGGATTTAAAAGGATATCAGTAAATACTAAAACAATTAAGTTTTCTCAGTATTACTTCATTAATAGATTCACAACATTTGAACCATTCTCAGGAAATGGCGAAAACCCTTAACTTAAAGGGAAAAATTCCATAACTCCCCCACCGCACGGTGACGAGAACCTCTTGGTCTGAGAATGGAACTGGATTTGAAGTTAGGAAAACACAATAAGATGAGGGTCACACTTTTGTGTCGGTCTCCACAGTGTCAACATAATCCTCTACGCGTAGTAAGTTATATTGATACATCTGGGCCACGAACATACGGGCGACTAATCTCTTAGACATTGGGACAATACAGCAGGAACAAATAACACATAATAAGATAAACATTATAATGATCAAAGTCCAAACAATGTCTGAAAAAGGGTCATCTTCTCCTTTGTTCTTCTTCTTTTTGACAAGAATCAGGGGGTAATCCCTTATCTGAGTTCGGTGACCTTTTTGCAGTGACTCTGGTGGATCCACGTCTCTCTCTCAGCGATTTTGAGAGCGGTGGGTGTGGTCAGGAGAACAACGAATGGGCCGTCCCAGCATGGGCTCGACCATGTTTTCCTTTTTATCACCTTCACCAACACCAGGTCACCCGGGGTCACCGTTTCCTGTGCAGGAGGAAGAGAAGTAGAGGGCAGATCATTTGCTCTTGACACAGTCCGTTCTTTAAACAAGTCACATAACCATTTAGTCAGTGGATCTGCCTCTCCTGTTTTGTCTGACCATGGCTGATTTTAAATGGATGGCCATATTGTCAACGATGGTATTTACAAAATGGCTACCGTTATCACTCCACAAGACTCGTGGAATGCCATGTTCTGGTATTATGTGTTTACAAATAGCTTTAGCTACTGTGAGGGCGTTTGGATGTTTTGAAGGAACAAGTTCAACCCATTTAGTTAGTGAGTCTACTAACACTAAACAGTACTTGTGCTGACCACTTTTGTGTAGTTCAATAAAGTCCATGTGTAAAACTTCAAATGGGTAGGAGCCCACTGGGCATTTCCCTCTCTGTGGTCTTAAGTTTCCCTGAGCATTGTGACGACAACACACCATACATGACCTACAAAAAGTTTTAAAATAGGTTTGTAAGCCCTGTGGTATTGTCATTGTCTGTTCTACCATAGATATCATCCCTCCTGTTGAGACATGGGACTTGCCATGACTCAATGTGGCTACTGCGTGGAACAGACTGCGGGGGATGACTGGTCGGTCTTCTTTGTGGTAGAGGCCTTCTGGGGTGAGTTCAATGTTCATCATTTTCCATAGTGTTTTTTCTTTGTCTGGAGCGTTGTTTTGCATGTCAATTAGTACTTGTTTTGGAATGTTGTTGTGTTTCTTTGTGGTTGGCGAGCATGACGATCTTTGTTTTGTCTTGGCCTGCTTGCTTGGCTGCCAAATCTGCTTTTGCATTTCCTACAGAAACGGCGTCTTTTGCTGAGGTGTGAGCTTTGCATTTGCATACTGCTATTTTGGAGGGTAGCAGTACAGCGGCCAAAAGGTCAGTGAGTAATTTGGCGTGTTGAACAGGTTTTCCTGTTGATGTTTTCATTCCTCGTCGAGCCCACATGGCGGCAAAGATGTGCAATGTCGAGTGGGCATATTGGCTGTCGGTCCAAATTGTTACTGCTTTGTCTTTGAATAATTTACATGCTTCTGTTAGCGCGATGAGTTCTGCTGCTTGTGCTGACAGATTTCCTATTAATCGTCCGCTCTTCAGTGTCTTTTGTTGTGTGACCACTGCATAGCCTGTGTTGGTGTTGCCTAGTTCATCTTTGCTTGAGGAACCATCTACAAACACTGCTTCTCCTTCTTGTAAGGGTGTGTCTAACAAATCTCTTCTTGGTTTGCAGATTTCCTCGGTGGCTTCTGTGCAACTGTGTGGTGTCCCATCTGTCTCCACTGGGAGGAGACTTGCAGGATTGAGAGTGCTGCATCTCTTGATGGTAAGATGGGGCTGGGACAACAGTACAGCTGTTAGGCCAAGATGTCTTGCTGGTGAGAGAAATGACATCTTTGTTTGAGTCAAAAGAACATCTACTGAGTGTGTTACTAGTAGAGTGGTGGGATGGAACAACACCAATTCGGCGGATGCTTGGACAGCCATTGCTGCGGCACACACTGCTTGGACACACTGGGGCAGGGCTCTGGCGACAGCATCAAGTTTCTTTGAGTAGTAGGCCACTGGTCGCATTTGTGTACCATGTTGTTGGAGTAGGACGGATGTCATGAATCCGTCTTTGCAGTCCACTGTTTGGGTAAACAGTTTCTTGTAGTCGGGTAGGCCCAAGGGGCCTGTGCTTGTGATGGTCTGTTTTATCTGATTGAACTTTTCATTAGCTATTTTCGTCCATGTGATGGGATCGGCCAGGGCGATGTCTTCTTGGTAAATTAAATCCACCAGTGGTTGCGTTATTTCGGCGAAGTCCAGAACCCATAGACGGCAAAAGTTCACTAGGCCTAGGAAGGCCATCATCTGTCTTTTGGTCTTTGGTTTGGGGGCATCAAGGATAGCTTGTTTCCGATCAGGGGTTAGTTTTCTTCCTTCTGCCGATATGATGTGACCTAAGAAAACTACTTCGGTCTGAGTCCACTGTAGTTTGGTCAGTGAGGCTTTGTTTCCTGTCTTTGCCAGGTGTTGACACAGTTTCACTGCTTCTTCTTGATTTTCTTCTTTGGTTGGACTGGCGATGAGAATGTCATCTACGTAAATCAAGATTTGAGTGGTTTCACTGTGTTCATGGAGGCTCAGACAGTTGTTGATTTCTTGAGAGAAAATGGTGGGGCTCTCTGCATAGCCTTGGGGTAGTCTCGTATAGGTGTACTTCTTTTGATTAAAGGTGAAACCAAACCAATGACGGGCAGACTCGTGCAATGGGATGGAAAAGAAGGCGTTGCTTAGATCAATTACTGTGAACCATTTCTGTTCTGGCTTCAGCGCATTGAGTAGAGTGTGGGGGTCGGGGACGCAGGGGGCTCTCTGTTTTACTGCCTGATTTACGGCTCTTAAGTCGTGGACCATTCGCCAGGTCGTGGTGTCTGCTTTCTTTACTGGAAAGATTGGAGTGTTACAAGTTACCTTGGGGGCTTCTATGAGCACTCCAGCTTTTACCATGTTCATGATTACTGGTGTGATTCCTTCTTTGGCATCAGGTTTGAGTGGGTATTGATTGATTCGTGGGCGATAGTTTGTTCTTGGTTCAATTGTTACTTCTGTGGCTGTGGTCATTAGGCCCACATCGGTTTTTGACGCTGACCACAGCTGAGGTGGTATTTGATCCATGGCGTCTTTTAGTGCCAGGATCGTGGTTTCCTCCGGATGTCATGTACTTAGGTGGGTGCTGGGGACAAATGTTGTCACCCAGTTTAGTTTTTTCCTCCAGACCACGTTTCCTGATGACATGATGCGTTTAAATCTTCCATCTTGACATGGAGTCCACGGAAGTCGTTGTTCGGACCATGTTACATCTCTTATTTTTGATCCTATGTCTTTCCATCTCCAGCCTGTTGGTTTTGCCAGTGAAATGTGGAAGGGAATGCCAACGCCTTCATATGTGGTTAATGCATATATGTAATCTGGAAAGATTACTGTGGCTGCCATCCATCCTGCCTGTTCGTCCCAAATTAGGTCCTTTATTTGGGCCCGCATGGTTGTCAATCGGGACCATTGATCAAAGAAGTCTCTGTCCTCTTTGTTCGGGGCGAAGCGGATGGTGGAGTGAAGTGGGTACGTGGTTTGGGGCACCCAATTTGAATTTGGTAGGATTTGTTCTGGCATCTGTTGCAGATTGTTTGTTACTGATGTTGGACCTTTTTGGATCGGATCCAGACTGTAGAATGGGCGTGGTTTGTCTTTTCCTTCTAGTACTAACATCTGCATTGGTGTTTCTTGTCCTCTTTTTGTCACGACCATGCTAGAGCCTTCGACCATTAATACAAGGCTCATGGCTTTTATCAAATCTCGTCCGATGAGGTTTTCAGGACAACGAGGCACGTAAACGAAAGTTTGATCTGGGTATTCTGTTCCGTCTTCATCAATAATGGTCAGTGGTTCGGTAAAGTAATGGATGGCTGGTCTACCTCCCACTCCTATGATCATTATTGTGCTTTTTGACAATTTGACACCTGTTGGTAGATCAGTGATCACGGAGGATTGTGCTCCTGAATCCACAATGAATTTCAATGTTGTAGTAAATGGCCCTAAGCCTAGTTTTCTTACTGCTGGGTCAATAGAGGACATCTGGCTAAACAGGACTGTCAGGTCAAGCACCTCGACGATCGTTCTGGTGTCATCAGGGTTTTCATCACTTGACCTTTCCTGCTCGCGTCATTCGGTTGGATCCCAGTGGTCAGATCTTGGGGTCTCAATTTTTTGTTTGGAGCGGCAATCTCGGGCGAAGTGGCCGTACTTGCCACAATTGTAGCACACATCCTGTCTGGTGGCTGGTCGGCCTCTTCCTCTTCCGCGTCCACGTCCTCTACCCCGATTGGGTTGGTTTTGGTAGTAAATTGGTCCAGAAGGTGGAGGAGAGGCATGTTGAAAAAATGTGTGCATGGCATTGAAGACTGATGATTGCGCTTTTTGTCTTTTTAGGTCTTCAGCGTGTGAGGCCCAAGCTACGAGATCATTCACCGGGGCAGTTCTCCAGGTGTGGTAATGTTTCTTGATAAAATTGACTGTACCGTCCACTAGTCCATCCAGGAATGTTGCCCGCAGTAATGTTTGGTATGTGCTTTGTGCCTCAGTGCTTTCTTCGATGCCACCATGTAGTTTCAGTACGTCTTGGAGCCGGTCCACATATTTTTGTGCGCTTTCTTCAGGTTCTTGGCGGCATTGGCGGACTTTAGTTAAATCAGGTGGTTTCTTGAACACTGCGATGGCTCTTTCTAAAAGAGTATTTAGGGCGTTGTCTAGTTCTTGGCCTGGTTGGTAGACTTGGCCTCGTTGGTTGGCTGGAGCAAAGGCTCCTTGGAATCTTCCAACTCGATGTCCTGCGGTCAGACGTAGGACGCTTAGTAATTCATTGCCATTGAGGTGATAGGATCCATGTAGTTCTCTAATTGCAGCTGCCCATTTTTCAACGTTGTCTTCAATGGGAGGAACTGATGCGCATGCGGCTACTTTTTCTTCTTCGGTCGATAGAGCAGCAAGGTCTGTGGATGAGCAGGTTGACCAGGATTTGGCATTCCATAAGCTGGGTTGGCTACAGCTACCATGGGATATGCTGCCACCTGCTGAATGTCTGGGTATAATTTTGTTGTTGCAGCCAGGACGTCTGCTGTTGGTTTGTTTGATCTTGTACGGCTTCCAATAGGAGGGGAGGCTCCGTCCCCAAAACTCGTGGAGGTGGAATTTGGGGAGGAGGTAGACGGGGTAGGCGGTTCCCGCTGTTGGTTGACGTTTACTTCCTCTTCTGGATCATTTTGCTGTCGCACTTCAGCCGGTGCATTTCCGTTGTCTCTTCGTCTGGCGCCGGTTTCTTCCGTTGGTCTTATCTTCATCTGATACATTTTTCTTTCTGTCTTTTCCTTTTTTCTTTTCTCATTTTCCAAAATGCTTTCTGCCCTCATTTTACACTGTTTTATCCACACTTCAACAGCACGTAGTTGTGCTTCCAATTTTTCTACATTCTTTCCCTTTTTAATCTTCTTTGCTCTTTTCTCCACTAAACTTTTCTTAACTTCCTCTTTGTTCCTGACATCTCTCAAAGACGGGTTAAAATCATACTTGGTCACCCAGGATTCCAGATACTTGCACGCATTAGCGTCAAAGCTTGCAATAAATTTAACATCCTGGTGTTGTTCTATTTCTTTTCTCAATGACTGGCCCATTGTATGTATTCCCGAGCGGGCAGCAGTTACTCCCTTCTAATCTTATCTCATAAACACGCACAAAGTACACACCCACACAAAGACACACGCACACAACCACACACACACACATAAACTCACACACTTAGTCTTTTCTGTGGTGCACCACTTTCTAATTTAAAACCATGATTTGTGTTTTAGGCGATTAATTTTAATCGCAGTCAGTTCTGTTCTGACCTAATAAATCTTTGTTATATTGAACACAGATATTTTGGTAACCAATGAGTGGGGAGGTGTAAATTATTACGTATTTACGGCAACGTTTAATTTCCTCTACCCGGGCACCCGAAAACGACACTTTTTTTTAACAAGTTAAAAACTAGTCAATAAAAGTATTTTGGATCTCATCTAATAAAACCGTGATCCCTTTGATGCCCGGATCATGTATACCATGGGTTTTTTTTCTCTTCTTCACGGGCCAACGCCCAAGCGCTTCTCTTTTACTCCCCACTTTTCTATTTTTCTCTTACTTCTTCAGTATATTTAGTGTTCCTTTTTTCAAACTTCTGTGTAAATCGTGATAATTAAACAGCATAATACCTGTTAGTCCTCGGTACCGGTCTGGTTCGCAGGACCCGGTGTCCGGGCGAACGGCCGAGGCCGGAGCGACGAGACCCGTCACGCAAGGGGAGACGCTGTCGACAGATTCTCGGTGTCCTCGGTTCGGCGGCGGTCGTCCGTCCAGATGCAGGTCCCAGGTTTCGGCACCAATTAAATGTTGGGTCTGATATTACAGATCCCCTTAGTTACTGACCGTGCACCAAGGAAAAAGGAGGCAGAAGCTGTTGCTTTGTTTTATTGCAACCGCGGCTGGGAGAGGAGAGGAGGCGCGAGACCTTAACTCACGCTCGGCTCCTTCCGACTCTCTCTCCTCCCCCGGCCACCTCGTCGCTTTTATTACAGTTAAGTTTCAGTTTCGTTTCATACGTCATGGAAAAATACAAAACATTAGAGAAAGTTGAGCGGCGCCTCTAAACGACAGTTGATAATATAAAAACACAAAAATATATACAGGATATATATACAGGATATTCTTTAAAATACACATAATGTTAAGACTACTGTTTTAAGCAACTTCACAACATATTCCACATAAAAGCTTAATTATTAGAGTAAGATCTCAAACTGCTGTCTTTTATAGTCAACATTTGTGTTGCCTTATCTGCTTCAGACAGATGGTCTCACTATTGATTCCTGTTCATTCTTTTGTGAGGCAGACTACTGGCTCTGCATTTTTTGCCCCTTCATCATTTCCTTGATAGGTCCCTCTCGTTTCTAATCCTGACATCTCTCTCTCTCTCTCGCTCTCTCTTAGTCCACGTGGTTGAGGAAATGCGCATGTGACCATTGTAGCGATAATTGATGTTGTCTTTTGGACAAATTAGTAATTTGATCAGCGCTTGAGGAAGTCGTAATTTCCCCCAACCGCTTATAGGGCACCACATTCTGTTTACTTTCACTTTGGAGAAACACAACGAATAAAATCCAAATTCTCGTTTATTTATTCATAATCTGAAGTCGCCACATTCAAAGTTTGTGGTTCTTTGTAATACTAAAAGAACTAGAAAAATTCCCGCGGAAATTTTGAATGGGACTGCTGAAAGACGCATGTAGTACTTGTAGCAATAGTAGTAGTAGTAGTATACGATATGATACGATACGATATACTTTTATTTTCCCCGTGGGGAACTTTTTCCTGGACTCCGTCCAGCTGCAGTTTACAGTAAAGAAAAAACAACAGAATAGAAAGATCAAATTAAAATTAAATAAATAAGAAGTGCAGCAATAAGTAGAAGACTTCCCAGAAGTCTTCACAGAAGTATACATGTGTATATATATAGTAGTAGCAAGCAAGTACTTGTAGTAAGTAGTAGTAGCAGTAGTAAGTAGTAGTAGTACTTGTACTTGTAGTAGTAGTATTAGTAGAACTTGTAGTTGTAGTAGTACTTGTACTTGTAGTAGTAGTATTAGTAGAACTTGTAGTTGTAGTAATTGTAGTAGTAGTCAAATGGCCAAGATGGCCGCCGACCCAGGTGGGCGAGGGGGAGAGAGTCCTTGGCGTACCAAATCAATTGGCCAAGATGGCCGCCGCCCTGGGCGAGCGGAGTAGCGAGAATCCTGTGCGTACCGAATCAATTGGCCAAGATGGCCGCCCGTACATAGGCCAAGCCTTGAGTACACCAAGAAAAAAAAGGGGTGAGTTGAGCTCAACAGTAAGAGAGATGATTGGCTGAGGCAGTTGCTATGCAGACGTGAGAGACCAGGCAGTATAGCTAAAAAGGCACTATTTAAATAGCAGTCCATTCCATTGCCTTTAAAAAAAAGTAATAATAATGTTGTGTTTTTTTTTTAATGTATTTTTTATTTAAATGAGCTGAACAGTTGAAAATTTAAATGATTGAAATCGGTCAAGAAATGTGGTGTCAGTAAGGTGGGGGCTTTAGGACCCAGATGCGGGAAGGCAGGGCAAGGAGGCAGAGGTGCAGTCCAAAAAGACGTTTTAATATCTAATAAAAAAAAAACTAACTTCAAAATACAAAATAATCTGAACTAACAAAACATGAAGCTAAACATGACAAAACAACTAAGGCGAGACTAACAACATGACATGGATCCTGATCAGGCGAAGAGGTCAGCGTGACGTGGCGAAAGACTTACGACAGTTGCAACAGCAAAAATGAACCGACACAGACAGGGAGGAGACAAAGGACTAAATACACCAACACTAATGACATGACAAGACACACCTGGCTGAGGGCACTGATTGGATGACACATGAGGGTAATGGGGAAAGGTGGACACAATCAGGGTTGACACAGACACCACACGAGGAAGGGCAAGTGACCAGAAACTAGAGGAGTCAGACTTTTCACAATAAAACAGGAAATGACAAGACAAGGGGAACACACAAGGAAAACAGAGGCTAAACATGACAGGGACTAAACAAGACTGAAAATAAACATGACATGTGGAAGTTAACCATAATCAACATAAACTAAAAGTATCTTACTGTGCCTTTAAGAAACATGCACATTCACGCACACACATTGGAACTTTAACATACTGGAGACATCACGCACAAACATTCAACTGAAATGTATGAGATACGCACACCTCGAACAAAAGCCTCTCACGACTTAACGGTTCAAGATGCAGATTCCAAAAATGGCTCGTTAGAACGGCAAGGGTTTGGGGAACGCGAGGATGTTCTAATTTTTTTAATCGGATGAAAAATGACCAAATTAGAGGAGATTCATAAGATTTATAAGATTTATAAGAAAAGAAGAGAAAAAGTCGCCGAAATTAACATGGAAAAGATAGGCGAGAAAGTCCGACTTCTCCTCACTTAAAGTGAAAATAAAGGTACTAAATGACACCTTAGCCAAATAAAAGTGGGTTTGTCTGAAAGCATACCCTTGTGACTACAAAATGTGAGAATTTGAAGTCTAGTGAGCAAAGATTGTGGCCATGGTGACGAGTTGAATCTTTTGGAAATAGATTTTTTGGTTCCCGCCACTCTGGGGCTAATTGCTCCACTCTGGCACACGCAATACACACCAATGTTAAAAGGCTATTTGGTTCCCTTTCGCTCACTGTCTTTGAACCCGCACAGGGGGGAGAGCTTTCATTCCTTAATTTTTTTTGACACTGAGCTAAAGATGGGAAAAATTGCTAAAAAATTTGCTAAAATTCATATCGGTCGGTTAACGTATGCGCGCGCAGCGTATCTTGGAAAAAGGTGCTTGATGTGTGATTTTGTCTTTCCTTTTCCCATTAATTTCAATGGGACATTTTTTGGGGAATAGCGTCGCCATGGTAACTCGGAATTCTTAGAAAAATAATGCCGCAGCGAGTCAGATCGAGCCACATCAAGCCACATCGTTTGATACCTCATTTGTGCCGGTGCGATCTACGGTACGGGCCTCATTTTTGCGGAAAATAATAAACCCTTTTTCCCATTTTCTAGGATAGTAATATGTGCCTGCTTGCTCCACACAACAGTCCCATAATTACTTATCCACTCGGACACAAGCACAATTGAGACTGAACCAGATAAAAATAAAAAAAACATGCATTTATTCACTACGGTCACACAGAATCACAATGTTTACCTAACATACAGTGACAAAAAAAAGCAACTAGAAAAATTCCCGCGGAAATTTTGAATGGGACTGCTGACTCTTGCAAGGTGGAAACACGCATGTAGTACTTGTAGACATAGTAGTAGTAGTATAGTAGTAGCACTTACATACCTAATCAATTGGCCAAAATGGCCGCCGCCCTGGGCGAGCAGAGTGGCGAGAATCCTGGGTGTACCTAATTAATTGGCCAAGATGGCCGCCGACCCGGGTGGGCGAGGGGGAGAGAGTCCTTGCCGTACCTAATTAATTGGCCAAGATGGCCGCCACCCTGGGTGGGCAGACTGGGGATTAATTAGGTACACACCTAATTAATTGGCTAAAATGGCCGCCGCCTCGGGCGAGCGGCGTGGCGAGAATCCTGGGCGTACCTAATAAATTGGCCAAGATGGGCGCCGCCCTGAGCGAACGTAGTGGCGAGAATGCTGGGTGTACCTAATTAATTGGCCAAGATGGCCGCCGCCCTGGACGAGCGTAGTGGCGAGAATCCTGGGTGTACCTAATTAATTGGCCAAGATGGCCGCCGCCCTGGGCGAGCGGAGTGGCGAGAATCCTGGGCGTACCTAATAAATTGGCCAAGATGGCCGCCGACCCGGGTGGGCGAGGGGGAGAGAGTCCTTGCCATACCTAATTAATTGGCCAAGATGGCCGCCGCCCTGGGCGAGCAGAGTGGCGAGAATCCTGGGCGTACCTAATCAATTGGCCAAAATGGCCGCCGACCCGGGTGGGCGAGGGGGAGAGAGTCCTTGAAGTACCTAAATAATTGGCCAAGATGGCCGCCGCCCTGGGCGAGCGGAGTGGCGAGAATCTTTGGCGTACCTAATCAATTGGCCAAGTTGGCCACCGCCCTGAGCGAGTGTAGTGGCGAGAATCCTGGGTGTACCTAATCAATTGGCCAAGATGGCCGCCCGTACATAGGCCAAGCCTTGAGTACACCAAGAAAAAAAGGGGTTGAGTTGAGATGAGCGAGATGATTGGCTGAGGCAGTTGCTATGCAGACGTGAGAGACCAGGCAGTATAGCTAAAAAAAGCACTATTTAAATAGCAGTCCATTCCATTGCCTGGATGAAAAATTACCAAATGAGAGCAGATTGAAAACTTATGATTTATCAGAAATGAAGAGGAAAAAGTCGCCCAAATTAACATGAAAGAGATAGGCGAGTTCGTCCGACTTCCCCTGGCTTAAAGTGAAAATAAAGGTACTAAATGACACCTTAGCCAAATAAATAATAAATAGTTAGTTTGTCTGAAAGAAGACACTCGTGACTACAAAATGTGAGAATTTGACGTCTAGTGAGAAAAGACGAGTTGAAGTGAAATTTTTTCAAATACATTATTTGGTTCCCGGCACTGGATGGCTAATTAGTCCACTCTAACCAACGCAATACACAACAATGGGAGAAGGCTATTTGTCTGCTGTTTGCTCACTGTCTTTGAACCCGCACAGGGGGGAGAGCTTTCATTCCTTAAAAAAGATTTCGACAGTGAGCTAAAGATGGGAAAAATTCCTACAAAATGAGCTAAAATTCGTATCGGACGGATAACGTATGCGCGCGCAGCGTGTCTTGGAAAAAGGTGCTTGATGTGTGATTTTGTCTTCCCTTTTCCCATTCATTCCCAATGGGATTTTTGGGGGACTTTTTTGGGAATAGCTCGCCATGGTAACTGGGAATTCTTAGAAAAATAGTAGTGCAGCGAGTCAGATCGAGCCGCATCGTTTGATACCTCATATGTCCCGGTGCAATGTACGGTACGGGCCGCATTTTAGCGGAAAAATCGCTGGAAGATGATATAAAAATAATAAAAATAAACCACTGTCCTAGGTAGAATAACAACATGTGCCTGCTTGCTTCGCAAGCAGTCCCATAATAAAATAAAATAAAAGTGAGCTAATGTAAATAAGAAAGGAACAATTTAACGAGGTAGAAAGAAAAGGTTTGACTTGCCAAATCTGTGAGATGTTTGAAATGGAAGTTGCACCAGCGATATATCAAATTGGTCATAAAACTGCAACTTACTGGAGTGAGTTGGATCGAGCTGGTGGAGGGAAGAGCGATTGAAGAAAGAAGAAGGAAAAACTGCTCCAAAAACAAGGCAAAAATAAAAAATTATGAAAAATTGTTCAGCAGTCGGACGCGCGCGCCCCTGCTCGGCTCAGGTGCGTTCAGCCCCAACCGGAGTTGTCCTCTCGGCGCACGGGGAGATCTGCGTCTCAGCTGGCCAATTACCTGAAGCCGAAATTCGCTGCGTGTCTGCGTCCCCAAGGGAGATCAGTCGTTGGACCCGCTCTCGCCCCGATGGGAAGTCGGAGAGCAGGTGCAGCGGGACGCACTAGACTTGCACGTGTCTGTGCAACTGTAGTGCCTGGGTCTCAAATGGGGGTCACGGAAAAGTTTGTCGGCTGTATTGCCGACGTGGACGACCACACAAAAAAAAGAAAATATGAAAAATGAAACAAAAAAAATCCCAAAAGAATGTGTCTGTCTGCCCGTGCGGATGCGTGCCGGCTGCTTTACACTGCCTACAAGCACGATCGCCAAGTACGAGACACTTGGTAGTTTCTTGGACAAAAGAAAAATTGCCACACGGAAGCTCTTCTGTCTTTTCTGTCCAGACAGACGGGAAAAAAAGCTTATCTCTTCACCTCAAAACCCCAGATTTCACCTTGCACATATTTCCAAGAGTGGAATGTTTGAGGAAGGGAGAACAACAACAACAACAATATATATATATATATATATATATATATATATATAGAGAGAGAGAGAGAGAGAGAGAGAGAGAGAGAGAGAGAGAGAGAGGGTGACTGGCAGTATTACCATGTTAGGATAAACCCAACAGCTGGTACATGTTGAAACAAACAAATATTTAAGTGGTAAAACCCCATTTTAGTGATGTTCTTATTGTGTGGAATAAAGATCAGCTCAGAGTCTAAAATCACACCCAAGTTTTTCACTTGAGTGGATGGATTCAAAGACAGTAACTTTAATTTAGGTAAAAGTTTCTCTCTGTGCCTCAAGACCAATCAGTAAAACTTCAGTTTTGTCCTGTTTAAGATGGAGAAAGTTTTCTGACATCCAGGATTTGACAACAAATATACAGTTAAAAGTCCATCCATTGGCCTTGTGCCACCAGGAGGCATGGAGATGTACAACTGTGTATCATCAGCATAGCTGTGAAAGTTGACTCCATGTCTCCTGATGATGTCATCAAGAAAGGAAGCATGTATAGGTTAAAAAGCACTGGGCCTAAAATCGAACCCTTGGGTACACCACCACGTGATTTTATGCAGGTGTCCAAACTTACCAAAAACCTCCTGTCTGTGAAGTAGGATGTGAACAATTTGTGGACAGCACCCAATGTGTAAAATCTAAATTGCTCTTCTTCAACAGGGGCCTCACCAGTGGTGTATTCCTGGGTATACGGCATATGCCCACTTGGTTTTGAGTCAGTTTTGCGTCTACCCACGTCAAAATCCTCAATTATGCATCTGCCCTTTTCTGAATCCTCCTGGACGCGCAGTTTTTGCACACCATTCAACCCACCCTCCTTGGACTCGAGGCACTCTTCGTCGTCCGATTGAACGTCTGCCTGAGCGTGCTCGGTTGTGCTCCGCATTTTCTGGTGTTAGCATCGCTAGCCCGTGAACCTTTCTATATCGTCATAGCCACCGCGTCAGCGCTTCCAACTTCGGCGTCAACCTCGCAGTCACCATCATCATCATCGATGATGATCATCGTCGTCATCAATGTGCTCTTTAGCGTTTGTCGATGCCTTTCGTCTTTGAAAAAAATTCCCAAGTGTCAGCTGCTTGCAACCGGTCGCCATTGTTCGCTTCTTCAGCCATCTAGCTCCGCCTCACGTCTTCTACTGCCGCGTCAATGCTTCCAACCTCGGAGTCACCATCATCATCATCGATGATGATCATCGTCGTCATCAATGTGCTCTTTAGCGTTGGTCGATGCTTTTCGTCTTTGAAAAAAACTGCTCGAGCGTGAGCTGCTTGCAACCGGTCGCCATGTTCTCTTCCCTTCCCCAGCCATTGTCCCCTCTAGCTCCGTCTCACATCTTCTACTCACGCCTACTCAATCTTGTCAAAAGAGAGTCATTGTTGCCATCTAGGGGCCAAAAATAGTCATTAGGCTAACTAGATCTGCTTGAAACTTTCACCACAGCTGGCCAAGGCTTTCCTCCACCCGTTTCAAAAAAAAAAAAGGATGACGTCTTTTAACGTCATTGGCGACCCTCCGTAGGTTTTTAACTTACGTCTTTTAACGTCCATGGCAGTGAAAGAGTTAAACTGTAATAAATGCCCAGACCAGTTATTATGAAGTCCCCCCCCCCCTTATTTTTTTAGGTCTAAATAACGTTAACCAAGTTATTGTATACTGTATAAAATAACTTAAAGTATTATAGCCCTAACTAACTTATATGATGTAGTTTAATTTTATAGTAAATAATATATTATTCATGCTTACACAATAAATACATTTTAAATTATAAAATGCTCTTAATTTATTCATGACACATTTATTATTGTGCGTAATTACACATGATGACTCTTCCCTCACATGTCACCATTTCTAAAACAGGGCCTTTTTCTAGAACCAAAAAAACTATGTAAAATTTAGAGTATACCCACTTCTCCAGGGACCACTACACCACTGGGCCTCACCACCTAAAATGTCCATAAAATGACTTAAAAAATGTAGTTGGAATTGGGTCTAAAAGACATGGGGGGCCTCACTGATGAGAAAACTTTATCAAGAGTCTCAGCACCAACATGGACAAAACCGTTCAGTATTTCCTCTGGTAAAGTCAGACACACAGATATATGTAGAACCATGTTATTTTTTTAGGATAAAATATTACTTCTGATAGTCTCGATTGCAGAGGGGGAATCTGCAAATGCCTCACAAAGGGAGTCGGTGGAGTTGAAATGAGGTTTATTAAAATCTGGGTTAAGTAGGTGTCAGGTTTATTCAACCTAAAACATTTAATAAACTGACACAAAAGGAAGATAAGAGATATATATTCTTATTACTCGCGAGGAGAATGAACAGAGATGTGCATATCATAATCTCCTGCCCGTTCTGACACATTCTGTCATTCTTCCTCTTTTTATTGTATTTACCTATCACATTACTGCTCTGAGTAAGACAAGTGGAGCATATTTGCTTGTAATTCCCTCGGAAAAGCTGGACAAAGGGGCCAATGGAGAGGGAAATTGGGGATTCCTTGCTTAAGCTGCTGCCCCATGACCTGACCCCGGATAAGCAGAAGAAAATCGATGGATGGACATTAAAATCAAATGACTTGTGTTCATGTTGCAAGATGGACAAAAAATTGGGGAAAAAGAGAGATGCTTGTGTGCTTGCTGGCTATTTTTGAGTTGCCCTTGACCACTACACCAGTTTATGTGTTGCAGGCTGCAAAACTCTCTACACACCTCATTCACATTTGAGTCTGTCCTTGCATGCCTGAATGTGTGTCATCTGGTTCTATGTGTAGTGTGCAACACAAAAATATACACTATTTTAATTCAAATTTTCTCTTTAGGGACACCAGTAAGTACACATGTGTAGCTAGTACCTACTAATTCAATCTGGAAAAAAAAAAAAAAAAACTGACACCTAATAAAAATAAAATATTAATAGTAATAAAAAATAATAATAATTCAAAAACATTATATATATATATATATATATATATATATATATATATTGTCAGATCTCATTTACCTTGCTGACTCGGTTCTAAAGGTTAAAGCTCTCCTTTATCTCCACCAGCAGTTGAAATCAAGGAGTTGACGGGAGCTCTCCAAGCTGGCTTCGAGAATGATTCGTTTAGGTTCTCACCACCCCAGTGTTAGAGAATGAGTCCGGTCTGACTTCAAATAAACCCTTAATGAGTAACCTTTTTGAAATAATTATGTAATTTGAACACGCCCTTTTTACAGCGGCTCCTTGATCGGTTGCACTTGTTAAGACCTAAATAAGTTCAGGTGGTTTGGTAAAACCCCCTCAGCCTTTTTTCTTAATCTAAATTAAGACGAAGTAACTTTAAAGGTTCAGGGAAAAGCAGGTACCGATGTTAAG
The DNA here is from genome assembly GCF_051991255.1 of Vanacampus margaritifer. Classification (NCBI taxonomy): domain Eukaryota; kingdom Metazoa; phylum Chordata; class Actinopteri; order Syngnathiformes; family Syngnathidae; genus Vanacampus; species Vanacampus margaritifer. The sequence goes on along the minus strand of NC_135441.1, from coordinate 2,482,391 downwards.
GTATAGTTGTTCATTCGCTAAAAAGATCTAAATGGTTATCAAGAGTATGGCTACGATAGAAATAGGGGTGAAAAAAAGATAATGAATACCAAAACTTATATACCTTGCTGCTTCTACAATTCACTCAAATTTGGCTTCAAAATAGTAAAAGTAGTAGTAATAATCATGTTTGAGTCTATTGCTACACAAATCCACATAAGAATTGTAACAATCATATTCAAATTAAATTTAATAATAATTAGAAACAAAATACTTTAATCTAGTTAATCTCAATTCTAGATAAAGTTGCTTACTATTAATTTGTATAGTTATCTCTATAACCATCTAACAATTTTTTTTAAATAAAATCTATACCTTTGGTAGTAGAAAACAATCCGAAAAGTAATCAGAATTTTTGTAGTTTTATTACAATTAAAAAAATATTACATTTGGTTAAGAAATCAGTAAAATGGATAGAAATGAACAAATAATAAAACAATTCTTAAATCAAAAATGATTTCCAATATTAGGTAATAACTGAGTAAACTGGATACAAATTTGTAAATTACAAAATAATTCTTAAATCCAAAACTATTTTCAATGTTGGTTAGTAACTGGGTAAACTGGATAAAAATAAGTAAATGACAAAATAATTCTTAAATCCAAAACAATTTTCAATATCACTCAAAACCTCTTAATATGGTTAAATTGTGATAAATCAAGGCAAAACTCTATATTCAATAAAAGTAAAAGTAAGTAAAAATAATGTTAAAAATAATAGTTAAAAATTAAGAAATAATATAAGTTTCACTCATTGGAATAAAAACCAAGCACTCACGGTTTTTAGATAACTCCAACTTCAAGATGTAAAGAGAGAGTAAAACCTCAGAACTGAAGAAAAGGCAAATAATGTCGAAGAATTGTGATCCTTTTGGGTTAAATAAATCTGGTAGTTAATCCTCTTAATTCACAAAAAACAAATAAAATTTAGGCAAACTGGCCTTGAATAGGAGAAGATGTTTAATCTAATTTAATGGCTCCCTTTTCCCAGATAAAGATTTCTCTCCTATTCTGCCTAAATCAGAATATTTTAGAAATCTCCAATATGTAACATAGGATAGTCTATTTCTCTAGTTCAACCTGCTAAACAGCTGCAAATAGTGACAACATTTTCTATGTTAATCTACCTCAAAATTAGCTGAGGCCATCACGGAGGTGCGATCCGAAGATGGTTGTCGAAGAAAATCCTCTAAAATTTTCAAAATACTCTTTTTATAGTATACATCCAAAGGTCCAACCATAAATGACATCAAAAATTCACCCATACAAGGTATCGGAAGATTCATCCAAAAATGGTATTACCTTCTGAAGGGTTACTCCCTTCATGTGAGTACGTAAGTGCAATGTCACATCTCCTCAACATTTCTCAATATTGCCTCATCATCAACACATACTCAGTCATTTAAACAAAATAATAAAAATATAAAAATATATTAAACTCATGCATTCCTATAAGTGTCTTTACATCTGGCTTGTATGTATGACAGGTCCCAATTCATGTCAACTGACATTAAAGTACAATCATGTTTCAATTTTCCTCACATCTAGATTCATCGCAAAAAAGTACTATGTAGGCATGACTACCATTATTTTAAATTAAACAACTTCATCAGAAGAGCCCTGAGCCCCCTCCCTTCGCCTTCTCTCTGTTCCACTGCGCGCATGCTTTTATGATCGTGTGCTGCACTCTGTTGAGCTCCTCACGCACACAAACTCATCGGTGTCAGCCAAAAAACAATCACTCATTTCAGAAGGCCAGGCTCTGAACCAAACAGCACATTCTGTACTAGCACTGAGAAGGCCAGGCTCTGCCTTTAAACCAAACAGCACATTCTATAGTAGCACTGAGAAGGATCTCAATGCAAAAGTTGTTGTTTTATGAACCTAGTAAGCACTTAATAATTGCTGACTAATGATTAGGGCTATAAGACTACATCAGGAGTGGCGAAATATTGCAAAATCCTACCATCGTTCTCGAGGCCTCAAACTACAGGTGTTAAACATAACCTGAGCTTCAACCCACATTTAACATTCCACCTTTTCTCATGACATAATGTTGGCACACCCTTAATCATCACAACATTGTTTCATCAATTTTTGCAACACATTTCTGATAACACACTTGAATGTGATGATACTTTGTTCCATCGGTCCAAATGACCTGTTCATGTCATGTCACACGTTACACGACTATATATATATATATATATATATATATATATATATATATATATATATATATATATATATATATATATATATATATATATTTTTTTTATTTTTTTTTCTTGAAAAATCTGTTGCCACCCAACTTCACAATCACCTTATCTCAAATAACATCTATGAGCAGTTTCAATCTGGTTTACGTCCATTCCACATTACTGAGACAGCTCTTGTCAAAATCACCAACGACATCCTCATAGCTTCTGACTCTGGCTTACTCTCCATTCTCATTTTACTTGATCTATCAGCAGCATTCAACACCATTTCTCACACCATACTCCTTGACAGATTGGCATCACTCTTACACCTCTCACCTGGTTCACCTCCTATCTTTCTGAACCTACTCGATATATTCAGCTCAAATCCCATAAATCAAGTATTCAGCCTGCCATAACTGGGGTGCCCCAGGGGTTTGTACTGGGGGCCACTCTCTTCATCATTTACATTCTCCCACTTAGTTACATCTTCCGCAAATATAACATCCATTTTCACTGCAACGCAGATGACACCCAGCTCTACCTCTCTTCCAAACCCTCTTCAGTCCTTCCACCAGATCCACTTGCCCTCTGCGTCCAAAAGCTTAACGCCTGGTTTTCTTCAAACTTTCTCAAATTAAACAGCTCCAAAACTGAGATTCAACTTGTTGGCATCCCATCCACTCACCAAACTGAACAGTTTTTCTATCTCCATTAACAATACACCCATTCCTCCCTCACCTCAGGTTAAGAGTCAGGGTGTCATCCTTGACAGTACACTCTCCTTTCACTCACATATCAATAACATTACTAGCTCAGCTTATTTCCATCTACGTAACATCTCTCGCTTCTACCCATCTCTTGTCCCTCACGCCACTGCAATTCTTTTTTACAGCTTAATTACATCCCACATTGACTACTGTTATTCACTCCTGCACAGTCTCCCCAATAAATCTCTTCACAAACTTCAACTCCTCCAAAATTTCGAAAAAAAAAACTCCCACCATATCACCCCCATCCTTCAACAACTACATTGGCTCCCCATAAAACAAAGAATTCACTACAAACTTCTTCTACTCACCTATAAAGCTCTACATAACCTTGCTCCATTACATAACATATCTGACCTGCTTCACATTACTACTCCTGCCCGATTACTCTGCTCCTCATCCACCCTCCAACTCCATGTTCGCCTCGCCACTCTGGGATGCAGAGCCTTCAGCTACTCTGTTCCCCAAGCTCTGGAAATCCCTCCCTCCTGACCTTCGTGCCACCGACTCCCTCTCGCTCTTCAAAACTAAACTTAAAACCTACTTGTTTAAGCTGTTTTATTCCACGCATTTATAACTATACCTTTTACATTACATTTCTCACTTATTTTATTTATCTATTTTTACCTTGTTTAATCGATTTGATCTGGTTTTGTGCTTTTTTAACACTTTTTGTATAGCGACACTGAGTGTCCTGAAAGGCGCTTTAAATAAAATATATTTATATTATTATTACCATAGCGGACAAATAGGGGCTCAGAGCTTATCCCTGATGTAGTTCCATTTCCACATTGAACTCCTCCGTCACACTTACAGCACACCTTCCCACTGTCTTACAGCTGCACCACTTGAACATACTTTTCTGCCACTCCAGACTCCTCATACAAAACCACAGTTCCTCTTTGGGCACCCTGTCATAAAGTTTCTTCAGATCTACAAAGACACAATGCAGCTCCTTTTGGCCTTCTCTGTACTTCTCTATCAACATTCTCAAAGCAAATACTGCATCTGTGGTACTCTTTTTGGGCATGAAACCATACTGCTGCTCACAAATGTTCACCTCTGCCCGCAGTCTAGCTTCAACTACTCTTTCCCATAGCTTCATTGTGTGGCTCATCAGCTTTATTCCTCTGTAGTTGCCACAACTCTGGACGTCTCCCTTGTTCTTAAAAATGGGCACCAGCACACTTCTCATCCATTCCTTAGGCATCTTTTCACTATCTAAGATCCTATTGAACAACCCAGGTACCTCCACAGGTATATCGTCAGGATCAAGTGCCTTTCCACTCTTTATCCTCTTTAATGCCCTTCTCACTTCATCCTTACTAAGCTTTGCTACTTCCTAGTCCACAACTGTCACCTCTTCTATTCTTCATTCTCTCTCATTTTCCACATTCATCAACTCTTCAAAGTACTCTTTCCATCTTCCCATCACACTACTGGCATCTGTCAACACACTTCCATCCCTATCCTTTATTACCCTAACCTGCTACACGTCCTTCCCATCTCTGTCTCTTTGCCTTGCCAACCTGTATAGATCAGTCTCTCCCTCCTCATTGTCCAACCTAGCATACAAGTCATCGTAAGGCCCTTGTTTGGCCTTTGCCACTTCTACTTTCACCTTATGCTGCATTTCCCTGTACTCCTGTCTACTTTCTTCAGTCCTCTCAGTGTCCCACTTCTTCTTAGCTAACCGATTCACGAAAATACAATTGAAATGTTAAAATTACATTTTCATAACAAAAGCACTACATTTACTAAAATGCACATTAAAACAAACCAGGGATAAAAAAAAATACAGGAAGCATTAGTGTTGACATTTCTGATTATCAATTAACCATTTTTTAAGTTTAAGCTTAAATGTAATGTATGTGTCTAGATTTCTGATGTGAACAGGAGTGAGATTCCACTCGGTAGCAGCTCGGACAAAGAAAGCAGTTCGACCAAAAGGGCATATATATATATATATATATATATATATATATATATATATATATATATATATATATTCCCCCCCACCCCCCATTTCCTTTCCTTAACATTTCCCTCTTGGAAATGTGTGTTCAGTCAACCTTGGTTGGGTGAGCTCTCAATGTTTCACCCCCTTTGCCTAAACCAGAGACAATCCAAAAGAGATTACACTCTTTTGTAGTCGACTACAAGCCATCTCACCAGGATGTGAATGTTTGTTTGTCACCAGCCAGATCCACGAGTTTATGGCATCAAAGTTTTTTTTATCAGAAAGCATCATCTTCACCCCTGCGTTGGGCAGACTGGCAGTCTGTAATTCTGTCTTATCAGTCATAAAACATGAGCCAAAGGTCAGTTGGAATCCTGGTCAGTACATTCGAGCCCGAAAGGAAAAGAAGAAGAATTATTAATTCTTTGATAATTTAAAAGTCAATGACTTGGGTTGAGCCAAAAGAGGGATGGTGCCCGCACCCCTTTTGACGGACACGCACCGCAACTTTAAAACAGCCGGCGCAAACCTCGATCAGCGCTCTTGTTCCGGCCCTCTCGTTCCTGCTTCACCTTTTTTTTTTTACTTTTACTTTAAAAAATGAAGGGTCAGTCAGCCCAGAAAATTGCAAAAACTTTAAATGTGTCCCCAAGTGGAGTTGCAAAACCATCAAGCGCTACAGCGAAACTGGCACATGAGGACCGACCCAGGAAAAGTAGACCAAAAGTCACCTCTGCTTCTGAGGATAAGTTCGTCCAAGTCACCAGCCTCAGAAATTACAAGTTAACAAGAGCTCAGGTCAGAGACCAGATGAATGCCACACAGAGTTCAAGCAACTAGCTGACCCATCTCTAAAACAACTGTTAAGAGGAGAATGTGCAAATTAGGCCTTCACGGTCAAAGAGCTGCTAGGAAACCATTGCTAAGTAGAGGCAAAAAGCAGAACAGATTTGTTTGGTCCAAGAAACACAATGAATGGACATTAGACAAGTGGAAATCTGAATAGTGACGCTACTGAAATGTAAACTAAACAAATGCAGAGCACTTGCTCTTGTTATAAAAGATAAAACCATAAAGCCTCACACACGCAACCGATTCATAGTCACGCGATAGCCGGTCCACAGCTTTACAAGCAAAGTATCTAAGGATTCTCAGCGGATTTTCTATCGATTGAGGAGTCTGCTACCGATACGGTCGTTATAGCACTCCGATATCCGGTCAAATTGGTTTTTCATCCCAGCACTACCCCTTACTTGGAAAGCCTGTATTTGGAGAATTCCATTCGGAACACAGCAGACACGTCCACGTCAATATTTAAGAGCAATACATTTAATAATAATGCATATATTTGTGTAGACTGGGGTCAAGTATATAAGTTGTATTATACAATTTTAAAAATACAGAATTTCAAAAGTTACTTTATGTTAAAAATTATATAGATCTTAACGCAAAGATTAGTCTATCTACTCTTCAGAAAAGCAAATCCAAAGGTGGTCTAGAGGCACCAAATTTTATGTACTACTATATAGCTAACCAGCTACAATATATCGTTCTATGGGCACAACCCAACAGAGACACTAACTGTTGGTTGGAACTAGAACAGAAGGATTGTAATAACCTCAGACTTCGAGATTTACTCTTTATTACAACATCGATTAAGCGCCATAATTGTTTTAAAAACCCAATGATTTCCGCCACCGTGACTGCCTGGTGGAAGGCACTAGAATTGACAAAAGCCCAAGTGGAGCCCTGTGGACTTTCTCCCCTATGGCATAACCCCGACTTTCAACTTAACAACCAACCGTTTCATTTAGCTGTGTGGGAGCAGAAAGGAATTAAACATCTCCACCATCTCTTCTCAGATAATATGTTTATATCATATACATCCTTGCTCCAAAAATACAATATAAAAAACTGAAATTTTTTACATTATCTACAAGTTAAAAATATGATAAAGAAAAAAATTCCAACACTTCGGGGTACGCTCCAACCGCCTGTTTTAGCTAAAGATATTAACAAGCTTTCTCCGACAACAACAAAAAAACTTTCAAAAATATATAAGTTACTTTCATATACTGATAAAATGTCTTTACCCATCTCGAAATGGGAGACAGACTTGTCTATAGCACCGGAACCTGACTTTTGGATTCAAGTTTGTGAAAACGCATTTAAAATGACAAAACACACAAATTTACAACTTATCCAATATAAAGTTATTCACAGAACATACATTACTCAATATATGATGAAGAAAATGGGACTCTCAGACTCCGACATTTGTCTCCAATGCTTACAAAACACTACAGACACTTATGTTCATGCTTTATGGTTATGTACTCCGGTTATGTATTTCTGGACTAAAGTCTTAGAAAAACTTTCCGCTATTTTGGACTGTAGGATACCTTTATCTCCAAACTTGTGTTTGCTAGGTGACCTAACAACAACTGATTTACCACATAAACAATTTCAATCTACACTTGTAGCCCTTACTATCGCTAAAAAAACAATTCTTGTTAACTGGAAAAATAAACAAACTCTGAATATCGACCAATGGTCTAACCTCCTCATAAATCACATTTTAATGGAAAAAATATCTGCCTCAAATAAAAACCAAATATCAAAATTTATAGAAACATGGTCTACGTATATAAAATTTTTTAACCTAATTCCGGTTACTTAATTCTGTCTGTTAGCGAGAGCCACTACATCGTGATAACTTACATTGATGTTTCTGCATTTGGCAATTTATTATTATATTATATTATTAGTATGGGATTTTTTTTAATGGGCTTTAGGTGAACTGATGAATACACACACGCTCGCACGCACGCACGCACACACACACACACACGCACATACACATACTCACCCACATACAAAAAAAAAGTATATATATATATATGTGTGTATATGCATATATATATGTATATGTATTTAAAAAAAAAAAAAAAAAAAACATTTATTAAAATTTTTTTAAATTGATTTGTTGTTTTTTAAAAAAAAAAAAAAAAAAAGGAGAGCAATGATGATGTCAAATCGAATGAACAATACTGAGCTCTTCTGTAAAGAAAGAAAAAAAAAAAAAAAAAAGATAGATCTTAACTCTTTGACTGCCAACCGTTTTCAGAAAAGGGATGCTGTGGGTGCCAGCTGATTTAAGCATTTTGACTGATCTTTCAAGGTCCACAGAAAATTTTGTGTTTGGACTAAACACACATACTACCAAATAAAAGATCATCTTTCATCAGAAAAAAAAAGTTTGTTTCTACCTTATTCCGTTTTTTAGTAATTAACAATAGAAAATGGTTAGTTTCACCCAAATGCTCTGTTTTGAACCAAAATACGGAGAAATCAAGCTTTTTGTGAAACGATATTATTTCATGCACTCTAGTGAATTTGACACCTTTTTTTTCCCATGAATGATGCCACAAACACCTAAACAGTGCTTTACTTCTGTAAAACACTACCACCAACAATGAAAAAGTGTTTTTGATAGCAAAATACGTTTATTTACATTCAGCAGTGTAACAATTTGACAAAACAATTTGGCAAGCTATTTACAAATGTGTGCAACTGTGGTACTATTTACAATTGTGTGGATGTTTCAACTACAGTTTTTCTTTTTGTGTAACACTCCCCTGCGTGCAAGGGGACGCAGCAGGATTTGCACAACAGATTAGTTTCACTGCGATTGCCCCTTCGCGTGCAGACCCTGCACTTTCTTGCCGGCCTTTTTTTCCAGGGAGTAGCAGGTATATACTGCAGTGTGTGTTTGGCCATGTTGCCATCAAGTCTACTCTCAGGATAATGATACGGTGACCTGGTGTTAGTCTGGCTTCCTCATGCCCTTCAGTTCCTATGCCTGCAACAACTTCAACAAAGTGTTGGCACTTCCCAGGATTTTTTGTTTTGTGGAGGATTTATGCATTCAACATGCATATTTGAAATAGATAGGCAACACATTTTTTGTGCCATTTCAATGTTTTCCGCGTGAATGGGTGGTAAGAGATGTTCTGATCCATCTTATCCACTCCATTCATGGTGGCATTGTAGTCCAGAACCAGTGTCTCCTCCGTGATCAGACTGTACCCACTCCTCCGATGAATATGCATTGGACTCGGGGTACTCTTCATCGTCCGATTGAACGTCCGCCTGTGCAGAAGTGCTCGGCTGTGCACCGCGTTTTCCGGCGTTAGCATCGCTAGCCGGTGAGGCTTTACGACGTGATCATAGCCGCCGCGTCAACGCTTCCAACTTCAGCGTCAACCTCGGAGTCACCATCATCATCATCGTCGTCATCAATGTGCTCTTTAGCATTGGTCGATGCTTTTCGTCTTTGAAAAAAATACTCAAGCGCGATTATTAAGAAATTACTGTATCAATGACTAAAAGATGCAGCCATATTCATATTAGTTAATTCCCCCCCACTTTTATGTTAACAAGAGTATGAAAAAATATGTTATTGTACATATTATTGCACATTTAGTACAGATATAAAATCTGTGATTAATCATGAGTTAACTATTGAAGTCATGCGATTAATTATGATTAAAAAAATTAATCGCCTGACACTTCTGACAATTATTAATAAAAACAAATGTATTAACGCAGATTAATCACACTATTGATTTCCTTTATCTTGACAGCAGATGGTTATGTTAAAGGTAGCACAGATTATGTGAGCAATAAACATGCTACAAACAACTACATGCATTAAACTAAAGCATTTAATACATTTTTGTGTATGACATTCAGAATATTTGTTCATGTCAAAATATTAGGGTCATTTTTTTATTTTAAATTATGCAAGTAATTAACTGATTAGAAGAAGAGGATGAGAGTGTGCAGTGGATCAAAACATGTTGAAGACCTCCTCATAACATTAAATGTAGAAATAACACACAACAGGTGCTCTTCAACTTTAGCGTGCAAATTTTTTTGATGAGTAGGCTTTTTTAAATTGAGTGATTAATCATGATTAATCAAGATTCTAAAATGTGATTATCCATCCATCCATTTACTACTGCTTATCTGCCTGACGTTAAACAACGCACGCAAGGACCACTTAGTAGTCCAACAATATGCCCAATGTAAAATACACAAACTCAGCACTGAACTAAAGCTAGCATTAGCATAGCATTTATCATCACCTGATGCCATCACCACAACAGGTAATGTAAGGTATTTTTATTATATGAATACTGTACTATACTGTAAATAGAAATTAAAATAGTAATTTTCTGTTTTTGGAGCTTGGGAACGGATTAATTGCATTTACAATATTTCCTATGGGAAAAAAATGTTTCGGAGGTTGAACAATTCGGACTTTGAACACTTCGCAGGAATGAATTATTTTCAAACTCCGAGGTACCACTGTGTATATATATATATATATATATATATATATATATATATATATGTGTGTGTGGGTGTGTATGTGTGTACGCTACTAACCAATTACAAATATATTTAAGCAGATACCTTCTTATAAAATTCATAGACAAATATTATTGAATAGTTATTTTTATGATACATTAAACATTTTAGATTGCGTATACTGTGTGAAACATATGTGAAACATATAGCAATATTCACAAAAGAGTTTGAAAATCCCCCATATGATTTATGACTTCTTTTTAGTATAAAAGGGGCCATAATTGGTCTATTTTCTATGCCATATACTGTCCTTTTAAGGGGAATTGTATTCAATTTATGTAAGGAAGATAAGATACTTGCAATATAAATCCTACAGATTTTTATTTTATGGGTTTATAACTATCTAACCTGCTAGATTGTTGTAATCTGGAGGCATGCCTTGCTGAGATTAAACATTGGACATAAATGCACCATTACCCAAAGTGACTCAGCAAAAAACGTTGCTTTTATGATGGCTTATTACCTGTTTTCCTTTACATTACAATACATGCATTATTCTTTTTTTATTAAAATATATAAATAAATAAATTGTTCTCCAATTATTGAATGACCCCAAATGCATTCATTAATCTTTTAGATTGGCTGATAAAATTACTCATCATATAACATGTTTATAATTTAAAAATAAAAAAAATGGCGCAGAATACAATATTTAAATCTATTCCTTGTGTAGAAAATTACAGTGAGAGAAGTATGAAATTTGTTGATAATAGTTTACCCTATTATGTCATTCCAGTTATTAATCTAATTTTGTGCTGTGGATGGTCTTGCCAGGTTATAGCCTTATTCCTGCCACATCCCATTCACAGATATGATAAATGACCATCGTGATTGGAAGTATTACCCCACACCCCCTCACCCGCCCTTTCCCCCCTCCCCTTAGCCTGATAAGACCCTGGCAGGGAAATGAAATCCTGCTTTTACTGAAACATTATGATTTATGGATTGGAATCATGACAGCAGTTGCCTGCACTGTGCCACAAGTTGTCTTATCTATAAGTGGTCTTGTGTATGTGTGAGTGCATGTGCATCCCTGTCCACAACATACAGTACAATGTGTGGAAGATTACACGCTACCTTTATTTCCTTCCTCTCTGTAAAGTTTGAGTATGTGGAGGCAGAGTCTTCACACCATCAAATAACTTGGACTGCTTTCTAAATTAACAGATACATTTGTTTTTACAGTACACTAATCCATCTATCCATCCATCCATTTTCTTAACCGCTTGTCCTCACAAGGGTCATGGGGGGCGCTGGAGCCTATCCCAGCTGGCTTCGGGCAGTAGGCGGGCAGGTACACCCTGAACTGGTTGCCAGCCAATTGCAGGGCACAGAGAGACAAACAACTATCCACACTCACAATCACACCTATGGACAATTTGGAGTGTTCAATTAACCTGCCATGCATGTCTTTGGAATGCGGGAGGAAACGGGAGTACCCGGAGAAAACCCAAGCAAGCACGGGGAGAACATGCAAACTCCACCGAGGAAGGCCAAAGCCTGGACTCAATCTCACGTCCTCTGCACTGGGAGGTGGACGTGCTAACCAGTCACCCACCGTAGTACACTAATCCATTTAACTGAATTAATAAAGCAATGTCTGATTTCCCATAGATAATTTTAATACAATTTTAATTGTTATTAAATTAGGGTGGCTAAAGCGGAAGTCAGGCCAAAAATATGATTTACATTAGTGTTATGTCCAACTCCATTAGCCTAAACCTGGGATGGCCAATCCTTTTTTGACCCAAGATCTACTTTTCAAGTCGCCAATGTCACCAAGATCTACCACTTCAGCGCCAACATCGCAAACTCACACACATCTTTTCTATCCTGCTGTAACTAACCTCACAGCACTTTTTCATGTTTTTAAAAAAACACTAGACATCAGATCACACTCTTCTCATCTCCCACTTGCAACACACTCTTGGCAAGCTGCATGATGAACAATAACCATACCCAACATTAATATGAAACAAATTGGAGGGGGAAAAAACAGATACAAGTGTATCCCTGAGTTTAAAAAAAGGAAATCACTTACTACCACTATCACTTATTATCACTACCATAGTGGGAGATTGGACATTGGAAGGAGGCAGCTAGCTTCTCCTAATCAGGAGTATACGTGCTGGTTGCAAGGCGAAGGCAGGCAACAAGGTAAGGTGGTCATCAGTCATTGAGGCATTGAAGAGAGGCAGTTTTGTTTTGCCAACAAATCCCATGAAAGCATTAGACATATATTCACCTCTGGTGTGTCTTTTTAATGGCAAAACAATAAGTAGCTTATTCTTGATGCTCATGTCTTTGAAAAACATCCTGATCTTCTTCTTCTTCTTGTGTTTTGGGCTTTTCCTTCAGGGGTCACCACAGCGAATCAGTTGCCTCTATCTAACCTTGTCTTCTGCATCCTCTGCTTTCACACCAACTACCTTCATGTTCTCTTTAACTACATCCGCAAACCTCATTTGTCTTCCTCTAGACCTCCTGCCTGGCATTTGGAAACTCAGCATCCTTCTGCCAATATACTCACGATCTCTCCTCTGGACATGTCCAAACCATATCAGTCTGGCCTCTCTGACTTTATCTCCAAAGCCTCTAACTTACGCGATAGGAAGCAATAGTTGCGGCTTTAGCCTTGGCCTTCGGTTTGGTGAAAATTGCTTGCTATGCTGCAAGCTGTGCTTTCAAATCCAGCACTTTTGCAGCGCGTAATGCATTTTTTGTTGTTGTTGTTGCCGGTACGTCCTTCTTGTAGCTCCCGTGTAGAGTTTTAAAGTGCTGCTCCACATTTCCTTTCTTCGCCAACGCCGCTGTTGTCTTGCAGATTAAACAGATGGGTTTTGAATTAACCAAAAAAATATTTTTTCTCCCACTCTGGGAGAAAATGATATGTTTTGGCTCGTTTTTCCGCCATTTTAGTGCGTCCTGTAAGTGCTCTGTTGCAACTGCTAGCTGCTAATTACTGCTGACCGCTACCCACTTCCGTCATGCACTACCTTGGGTTAAAGGTGACATAATATTTTTTATTTATTTTCAATAAGTTTTTTGAGTGAATGTGGAATATGGTAATATGGTATGCAGGGGCAGTTATTACAAAAAAAAGGAAAAAAATTAGGTAATAACACAAGCAAACTTTCTCTCTCTCTGTCTCTCTCTCTCTCATTGTCTCTCGCTCTCGCAAACAACTTAGTGACAAATGACTGGAGAGATTTTTTTATTATTTATTATACAGCGTAAATATACACAGCCACTGGAAACCTGAAATGATGCTTTTGTTGATCGGTTACACTCTGAAAACAGGACACGCCCATACGGCCTCCACCTTGCATTCGCAAGTGTTCCGAGACATTTTGAAGAGCATTCCCAAGTCTGTGGCACAGGCCATGGAGGCCAATCGGGATCTTCCCGGTGCTGAGGTTGACCGGTGGTTGTCACATCTTAAACATCATTTAAGGAGACATGCTAAAGAAAAAGAGTCTAAGGTAGACAAACACAAAAGTATAGAAACACAACTTGCTATGGTGCAGTTGCAAAATTTGAAAAAGCAGGAAGAAAACACTCTTGCTGTGATCTCATCTCCCTTTATCGATTCCGAGTGCATGATGTATCAAGCAGGTTCATTCATGGGTCAAGGTGCGCCCCCTGGGTGGCCTAACATGTGCTTCAATTGTGAACGGCATGGTCATTGGGCCCGCGATTGCAGACAGCGACCTCAAGCGTCTGGGTGGAGAGGCAGAGGCCAACAACCTGCACGCCGCAGCAACAACATTCCCCGGTGCCAAACCAACAGTATCTGCCTCTATCTGGTGGACAGTTTCCACAATGATGGTGCCCTGAATCCACATGCTCAGTGACTGTTCAATGTTTTTTCACAGACTCTTTTGCATTCTTTTGTGTTCGCACCTAACTGTCCAGTCAATCTTTTGGGCATAGATCTCCTCATTGCCACATGCCCTCTCATCAAATGCAGCCCTGATGGACTTATCCTGGAATTTCCGGATGATAACACCTACTGCTGCTCTGCCAGTTGTTGGCTCGAAGCTGAGCACTTCTGAGCTCTCTGGTCACCTTGGGTTCGTAACCTCAGATCTTATGATATGGTAACTGATTGTATGCATTGCACTCTGTACTATGGCATATCAGGGGATGAGATCTATAGCGAGGTATTTCAGAAAAATTGAAAACAACATATGGGAATTGAACATGGGATGATTGGCAAAATTTATTTCACTCTTAACTCTTTCACTGCCACTGACGTTTAAAGACGTCAAGTAAAAACCTACGCTTCACTGCCAATGACGTCAAAAGACGTCATCCAATGATTTTTTTTTTTTTTTGAAACGGGTAGAGGAAACCCTTCCGCATGTCTGATGAAAGTTTCCAGTCTGTCTGTTGTGCCTAATGACTATTTTTGGCCCCTAGAGGGCAGCGATGACTCTCTTTTGACAAGATCGGGTGGGCGTCAGTAGAGGCGGAGTTAGAGCGTCGAGCAGGAGATGAGAATGGAAGACAAAGGAAAAATGGCGGCCGGTCGCGAGGAGCTCACACCCGAGACGTTTTTTTCAAAGACCAAAAGCATCGCTGAAAAAGCACATTGTTGACGATGATCATCATAGATGATGAGGATGAGGGTGACTCCGTGGTTGGAAAGCATTGACGCGGCAGTAGAAGACGTTAGATGGAGCTAGATGGAGGAGGGAACGGGCAATGGCGAGCGTTTGCAAGCAGCTCTACACTTACAAGACGAAAGGCATCGACCAACGCTAAAATAGTGCATTGATGACGACGGTGATTATCCTCGATGATGATGAAGGTGAATCCGAGCTTGACGGCGAAATTGGAACCGCTGACGCGGCGGCTATTACGGTGTCGTAACGCGGAGCGCAACCGAGCACGCACAGGCGGACGTTCGATCGGACGACGGAGAGTGCCCCGAGTCCAATGCATATTCATCGGAGGAAGTGTGTACAGTCTGCTACTTGCTTTTTATTCCCCGGAAAAAAAGGCCGTCAAGAAAGTGTAACGTTTGCACGCAAAACGGACCAATGTGAAAGTGAAAGTAAACTGTGTGCGAGTCCTGGCGTCTCCTTGTACGCAGGAGAGCGTTACAAAAAGAAAAACTGTATTTGAAACATCCACATAATTGTAAATAGTACCACAGTTGCACACATTAGTAAATAGTTTGCGAAATTGTTTTGTCAAATTGTTACACTGTTGAATGGAAATAAACGCATTTTGCAATCAAAAAACACTTTTTCATTGTTGGTGAAAGCGTTTTACAGAAGTAAAGCACTATTTAGGTGTTTGTGGCATCATTCATGGACAAAAAGAAGTGTACAATTCACTAGAGTGCATGAAATAACATCGTTTCACAAAAAGCTCTTTTTCTCCGTTTTTTTGTTTCAAAAGAGAGAATTTCGGTGAAAGTAACCATTTTCTATTGTTGATTACTGAAGAACGAAATAAGGTAGAAACAAACTGAAAAGCTGAGAGTCCAATCTTTCATTTGGTAGTATGTGTGTTTCCATAGTCCAAACACAACATTTTCTGTGGACCTTGAAAGATCACTCTAAATGCTTAAATCGGCTGGCAGTGGGGACAACCCGTTTCTGAAAACGTCTGGCAGTGAAAGAGTTAACTGCTCTATTTCCCGTCACTTGATGCTTATTGGATTCAGTCCAATACATTTTTACCCTCTTCCGTTTTGGAACACGAGCTTCTGGATAGGCACCATGCAAGTGAAACAACGACAGCGATTTTGCTGGTTACCTTCTTGATTTCTTTCCCACATCGCTGTGGTCCATGGATCCCACTGATATTGGTCTCTGTAACTTCTCACCTGTTGTGTTTGGGATGAAACCAGGACAAATATATGTTCCCCAATACTCTGTAAAAGAGGCTGGGATGATTGGCATTTCGGAAACAATTGATGGTTTGCACAAAGCAGGAGTATTGTGTGAAATTCCCGGCTCTTATTATAACACGCCTATTTTACCCGTTGAGAAGAAAGATACTGGAAAGTTTCGCATGGTCCATGACCTGCGAGCGATTAATGCGGCCGTCTTAACTCCTACTTTTTCTGTCCCGAATCCTCACTCGGCATTGTCTCAAATTGCATCAACCCACACTCATTTCACTTGCATTGACCTGGCTAATGCTTTCTTTTGAATTCCACTTCACCCTTCAATGAAGCAATTTTTTGCTTTCACTTGGAATGGTGTTTGCTACTCCTACAATCGCCTGCCTCAAGGCTTTGTCCTTTCACCTGGACTCTTCAACGACTGTCTTCGCCAGTTGCTGTCTCCACTTGAACTGCCCCCTGTTGTTCTCCTGGTGCAGTATGTGGATGACCTCTTGCTGGCAGTTCCATCTGAAACTTCTTGTCTTGAAGCCACCAGGTCTTTGCTCTTCATCTCCTTGAAACAGCATCTTTCCACTGCTGCAGCTTTTGTGATTCCTGATTACAGTCGCATGTTCTATCTTAACATATCTGAAAAGGTCAGCAGTTTTTCTGCTGCCCTTTATCAGAAGGGGGTAGGAGTAAGTCGACAAGTTTGTCTGTATGCATCAACTCCATTGAAAAAATACGAGCAAAGGCACCCCATTTGCGACACCTATTGACAACCCAGACTTGATTCTTTTCAGATGGATGTTGCTTCAAAGGCAACGATGGCCTACAATCTGGATTGGCAGTAACCCAACCCACAGAAACAGGTTTTGAAGAACTCCAAGCAGAAATATTTTTAGGCTCTGTCAGCACAAAGAGGAGAAATGTTGGCATTATCAGCAGCTCTCAGATTGGCAGAAAACTAGTCAGTAAATATTTACACAGATTCGGCGTATGCATACATGACAGTTCATGTTGCATTAAAAGAATGGTAGTGAAACGATTTCCAAACTGTAACCGGTACACCCATTAAACATCAGGATGATATTCTTAAATTGCGAGATGCTTTAATGCTCCCAACAGCGGTGGCAGTAATAAAATGTAAAGGTTACTCTGGAACTAATGAATTTGTATCAGCAGGAAACGAATCAGCAGATCGAACAGTAAAAAAAGGTTGCGGGGTACTGAACTACACTCCAACTAACTGTAAGTGAGTCTGAATGTGACAATCCACAGGTGATAGTAGAAACAGCTAAAATGTGGCAGGAAGAAGCAAGTCCAGAAGAATAGAGTGTGTGGATGTCCAAAGGGGGACAAAAAGATGAAGTAGGTACAGTATATGGCGGAAAGTAAACGTATTCCATCTCAGAAATAATTGAAAAATCTCATTTCTGAAGCCCATGGAATATGCCATGTAAGGTGTGGATGAAACACTGAGACGACTACAACACCTGATGGCATCCTTTCATGAGACAAATTGTTAAAAGTGAACTGCAGGACTGCAGTGTTTGCAGCAGGTATAACAATATGCCTACATCTAAACCTCCCCATGGGCACACACGATCCGGACGTGACTGCTCCTGGTCAGGTGGTTTCGATGGATTTCACTGACATGATAAAACCAGTGTCAGGATACAGATATTTGCTTGTAATAGTGGATTCCTTTTCAGGATGGCCCTTCAAATCTGAAACAGCAAATATTGTGGTAGAACATCTGATTAATCATTACATACCATCACATGGGTTTCCTAGAAAAATTTGATCAGACAATGGAATCCATCTCAAAAACAAACATCTACAAGCAGTAGAAAAAGCATTGGGGCTAAAACACACATTTGGTTCAGTGTATCATCCCCAATCCCAAGGACAGGTTGAGCGAATGAATAGAAATATTAAAGAAAAATTGGCTAAAACACTGGCCTCATCAAATTTTAATTGGCTACCAGCTCTTCCTGTTGTGTTAATGAATGTGCGAATGTTACTAAACTCAGCCAAAGACTGGACTCTGTTTAAATGTCACACCAACAGACCTTTTCCGGCTCCAACAGCTCCATTGGAAGAGACGCACGTTCCAGGACCTCCAGAACTCAAACAACTAACATTTACTAACAAAAAAACAATCAGATGCTCCATCAGAAATAAACGATTGTGAATATGTATGGTTGAAAGTGATTAAACGAAAATGGTCTGAGCTCAGGTGGACTGGACCCCACAAGGAGACGAGAGGACATCTTCTGCAGTTCGCCTTTTTCTACAACAATAGACCATTTGTCTGTGGTTGAAGTCAATGTGTTAGTATGATTTCTTTGTAATTCTTATCTCATGCCGGCTGCCGGCATGTCTGAAGGACCTCCTCTATTTCCACAACAACAGACCATTTGTCTGTGTTTGAAGTCAATGTGTATTGAATGATGTCTTTAAAAGTCTTATCTCATGTCTGGTGAACTCCGGGTGAGCTGGGGGCTTGGGGGTTTTGTGGTACTGCCCTTCAAGATAGTATAAGAATGTTGCAAGTCCTCTGAAATCTTCGCACTTGTGAGAAGCTGCAGCCATTGTCTGGGAACTCACTTGTGCCCGGAATATTCTGTAGAAATAAAAGCTTCGAAGTGACTGTTCATCGATCTCCAGCCTGCATTTGGATAACCAACATTCTCACTACCCGAAAGAAAACGAACACGAAAAAGATCCTTTTCTTCAACAGAACCAACAGTGGTTCAGATCGGTGAAAATCAACGGGCTCGGTAAATGATGTATTCTCAGGTGTTCGTGAACTCACAAATATCGCGAGAATTCAGCTTGCAGAGATATGTTTATCGCTATCCTGCAAGCATGGAGGTCTTAGAGAAAGTGGGCGTGTGTTTTGTCCGCAGAGGCAGTGTGGGGGTGGGTCCTAACCTCCACATGTCACAAAGCGAGGACCGGCTCGTTTCCTCAGGTCATTTTCGAATGAGCGGTGTGAGCGGATGGATTCTCTGGGGTTTTGTAAACTCTCAAATCCCCCGAGAATTCATCTTGCAGGCAAGGTTATCAAGTCTACACCCTGGAGGTGGGTGTGGGGGAAAATTTAAGTCAAGCTAACCCTTTTCATTGAAATGTATTATATAATGACCTGGGAAAATTTCATCTTACAAAAAGCTGCTCGGAACGCATTGTTGTACATGTCTTGGGGGCTTATTTTAGAAAGAAAATCTGGCATGAGAGGAACTGCATATACGCCATTGAAATTGGCACTCCACACCAACTTCACTCTTCTGTCATCGCCAGTTTCACCTTCTCCGGCTAAATCATGCCTCTTTCCACATCTGTTACTAACCTGGGAGTTAAAATGGACCCCAGCTTTTATCATCTCAGCAACATTGCAAAACTCCACCGTACACTGTACCCAGTAGATGCAGAGAAGCTTGTCCACGCCTTTGTCTCCTCCACGCTAGATTATTAATCACATTTCAAATCTTCTCTCCTTGGTGTATTCAATTGATTAGTCATGTAGTACAATTTTGTAATGTCCTAGAATTCAAATTCTTTATTTGGGGACTTTTAGAAGATGTGACATTAAAATCGATTAATTAGATTAATTAATGAAAAGAATATATAAGGGGAGTTTTTTTTAATGACTTAGTTATTTACTGATTTCTCCTGAACAAGTTGATTAAATTGAAAATGTAAGCTAATATTTTTCCTGATGAAAATATACATAAAAGAGAGTTTATGGCTGAAAAATTGTTCATCACGACTTGCATTCTCCTGTAAAGATAACGATTTGAGCCAACAAAGCAACAGGAGTAGCCCATTTGAGTTTATTAGAAAAATAGCTCACCAGTGATGGGACACTTTGACTACGAGACTTACAACAGAAGAATGTTGACATTTATTTAATTATTAATTAATTAATTATTTTCTTTATTTATTTATTTAAACAAACTTAACATGGTACACCTTTTTCTCTACCAAATATTCTCTTTTTATTTAAAAAGGGATTTTAAAAATAAGTGAAATAAATTGTGTTCAATGGTGGTGGGGGGGTTTATTCAACCAAATATGAAAAAAAGAGATAATTTTAGCGCTGTATTATAATATTGTATTTATCTGTTTTCAAGGCGACATGCTATGTTTTCACCAATCACCAACACATTAGTGAGGGGGTACTTACTATCCATTGTCATACCATGGTATGACAAATATATTTTGGTAGTACACAAACAAACTGTCTCAGTAGACCAACACAGGTTTTCGATTTTTACAGAACTTTATTTACTTATACATCATCCACAAGCACATTCAAACTCCAACTAAAACAAGCTAAACATAATTTACACAGAGGATTTACAGCCATGTTAAAACACACACATTTCTAATAATCAGTGATTTACAATTGTAAAATGGGAAAAAGTTATTTTTGTCCTTTTTCTTTCTTTTCTTAAGTGACATAGGATTTGCCTGACCCACGGTGTTACTATCCACTACTATATTCTTCATGGACATAGCACACACTGGTTTTCCAAAGTTTCGTACAACACAGGTTTTCCTTTACCTGACATGCAACTTAAAACCTATTGTGCAGCAATAGGCCACAGCATGGAACAGCTCCCATTGAAATGCAAAACTATGCTAATTAATTTCATGTTTAACTGAATCAGACATTATCCCGGACAAAGGGGCTTCACTGGTGAGAGACTGTTTGATATAGACCATAGACAAAAGAAACATGTTGCTCTGTGACAGACATACTTTAATCGCGTCCCATTCAATATAATTTCAAAATAAAATTAGGAGTTAAGGTCACACAATGTAGGCTAGGTTTAGGACAGTTGACTAATTTAAAAACACACCCACATTGGTGTTTCATATTAAGATTTTACTCTGCTGTTGTCAGCGGTAACTCCCTCCAGTCACTCAATACTCAGAGACAAAGAGAACAAGTGCAGCAGGGCCAAGTGCCTATTCTAAAACACACAGCATCTTATTAACCTAGACTAACACAGACGCACGCACGCACGCACACACTCAGACACACACACACACGCACACACACACGCACACACACTTGCAGTTATCTTAGCCCCTATAATTATTTTAATAGGATTTTCTTTCTATTCAGCCTGGGCTTGTTTCTTTAATAACACCATTACAACCTCAATGCAACCTCAATATATTACCACCTGATATCACTGTTGCCCACCTCGGAGCTGTGTGTGTGCGGGCGCATGAGCATGTGTGTGTTGCCTGTTTTCTTTTTTTCCCCTGTATTGCTGTCGATCGACGTTTCTGTACATTAGGTGTTGTTCCCATGTCTCTGATCACTTGCTGGAAACAAAGTCAGGACAGCTGCTGGGAGAAGTAGGGAGATGATAGTAACACTTTTTGTTTGAGTACGTGTAACTCATTGGCTCTTTATGCTAGAGATCTCAAACTTCGATATGTGGTGCCCACATTGCTATAAACATACACTTGGATTTCTACTACACCATATATACCATACACCATAAATACAAAGTGGTATGTTGTTACAACCAGCCCCGGTACATGGTGAGTTGTAACACTACTTGGGGATGGATGTAACAATTACATTATATGCTTAAAAAAGGTCCATGCTAATACATTTATTGAAGCACTTTAATGAATGATAAAAAAAGGAACCATTAACTTGTTAGACTACAATAATAATAATAATAATAATAATGAACAAAAGTACAAAATGAATACAATGAAAATAAATTTAATTTAGTAAAGAAATATATATAACATAAAATAGGTATAAGAAATAATAAGAACGTATAAACTGGCATGTGTTGTGTGTGTGTGTGTGTGGGGGGGGGGGGGGGCTTAAATAGGATAAACATTTACTGTTGAACAGTAAACAAAACACTTAACAGTGTGTTTTTAAGTGCCAAATCAGAGAGAAACCTGCCTATGGCATAATAAACAACAGCAGAGGCCTATTTTTTTTTAGAAAGGCAGCAAATATAGTTGTTCATGTCTGGGATGAAGGCTTCCTGGGCCCAAAATGTACAATGCTGACATTTGATTCACACTTCCTTTGGCTGTGAGTTATCAAAATGTTCTGAACACACAATACAGACATTTTAATTTTCTGAGGAGTCAGCCACAAGGGGAAGGTTGTAACACTTTCAAAACAGTTACAACCCTCACCATGCCTGGCAGCACTGGCGTGCACAGGTTAGACCCCTAGTGGTGCTGACACACTTTGGAACGTTCGTTTTTTTTGTTTTTTTTAAATAAACATTTTACTGAGGACACGTCAAGGTTGCCAAAAATCTTTTAGAAAAGCTGCACGATTAAATGCGTGGGTGAAAAAAAAGCCCCGATATGCGCCCCGTGCACGCACACACCGGACCTAGCTGTCTCTCCCTTTGTCACATGAACGCAGACTGTAATAAGCCACACGGTCTCGTTCGCACGCACACACATCTCTTCCCCTGCTGCTGCTCCACCGCAGCCAGGTAACTGTATTATAAATCCAGTGAAATTGTATTGTTTGTTTGCCCTCTATTCCCTTCCTACACTTGTTTTGTTGTGAAGTAGCACAAACAGCTGAGCATAAATTAGCCGAATGGCCACCTAATTAGCTAGTTTAACGCTGTACGCTAATCAATAATAGATAACGTGATGACCACCACAGGGTACAACTATATGACGGTGAAAGGAAACTCTCTGGTCCATGCTTTAAAAAGCTTTGGACTTTGGATCATTGTAATTTGATTTGTGGGGATTATTTTGACTTCAAAACGTGATGTTTGTGTCTGGTTTGTATTATGCTATTAGTCACAGGCAAAATCATTCCAATACGTTGTTGGTGGTCGAAGCATTTGCATTGAGTTGCATTGTGGAAACATCAGAAATGTCCGGATGTTTGGAATTGTTGAAAATACCCTTTTGCCGTCTAGTAATGACAACAGTCAGTCTTATTAATTTTCATGCCCTTGGTCTGTTTGGTTACAATTGGTCTATTTATTTACTAATTGTAGCATAATGCCTACGTAGAAAGGAGAAGCTGAAAAGGGAAAAAGAAAAGGAGCTATAAATAGCAAGCAACCAAGGGAAGCATCTCTCTGCTCTCTTGGATGAAACCAAAGACACATGAAGATGAAAGGTCAGAGTCAAGGCCAGAGAGAGTTATGTTAATAAGTAGCACCTTTTAAAGCTCCCATTTTAAATTTGACTTGCTCCTTAAGGTTAATTTTATTGACAAATCTTAAAAGCTGTTCATATTTTATTTTTAAGTGGTTTGTCCTAAATCAGCAGTCATGAAACTATTATTAGCTAAATTATTAGCTATTATTTTGTACAAACCATGACTGTAAGTTATTTCTATGCTACAAGTCTTGCAGTCATGTTGCCCTAATAGGCTGTTATTAAAACTAGCTGTGGGGAATTATTATTATTGTTATTATTATTTGTGTGTGTAATGTTTATTTATTTATTTTTTTACCTGTATTGACAATTTCGAGCATCCGGGCTTTTCTGACACTTCCCCAATGCAACACAATGCAAATGCTTCCTTTTTTAAGGTGAAAGCAAACGGTGGATTGGAATGCTTTTGCCTGTGAATATCATACAAGCCACAGCGATTGTTATAGTAGTCAAACATCATCTCATCACATTTTGAAATCAAAATAATCCTCACAAATCAAATTAGAATGATCCAAAGTCCAATGCTTTTCAATGAGCGGATAGATTTTGTTCACCTACAGACCAAATTGAGTGCCATCTTGACTCATGATGCCATATCGGAATTGTCAATAAGGGATTCCATATGCGCAAAAGTGCCCTTTTTCCCCTGGAGCACTTGCCCCCCAAAATGTCTGTGCACGCCACTGCCTGGCAGCCATTAAAAAGCCAACCATTTTTAGCATTTAGCGTCAAAGATAGCGCTAATGGAACACACCAATGTGTGTCAAACAACACACTGTGCAAAAAAACATGTGGGATGTCATTTTTTTTTTTGTTTTCTTACCTAAAAAAAAAAGTTTTTGGGGGGGCTCCAGAACAGACAGTTTGCAACTAAGAAACATGAATCTTTACCAATAAACTTAATTTGCATAGAGTGGGCATAGACTATAAGTGATGATGTTACACCAGCTCATTTCTGATTGGTTAAACTAAGAGTGTTACAACTATCCCTTTGTTACAACTAGAGACGAGCCGGATATCCACACAACACGAGTATCCGGTACAGATAATAAATTTTTTTCCGGATACGTACATACCCAGATATAATTCCTTATTATTTGTATCCGACGCTCCAGCGCCCCTCTCTCACTAGCTGTCATTTTGCGACGGCGTGTTTGCAATGTAAAAGCGACATTTGAGACAATGTGCGAATTAACCTTAAATTTTAGTCAAATTGGCGCACACAACTTCAAATTATTATTTTTCTTTTCCTTTTTATTAGAAGATGTAATTATTGGACATTTTGGTCCAGTCACTCTTTGCTGTGTTTGAGTGCAAACAACACTGCCCTGTTCATTTTGGACTTATTTCCTCATGGTCTAATTGTGATATATAAATGAATATGGCGTCATCAAGCATTGCCATAATTTAGATATCACTCCATCTAAGGTTTCATATCCTTTCTTTGAAAAAAACATTTTAATTGCAGAAGTGACTATAGCGCGACACAGCCAACCACTGTTCCCTGCATTACGGTGGCATGCATGAATGGACATCATGACTGATTGTCCCTAAACTTGAGTATTCCTACATGTGTAGACATATGTTAATCATAAGCTAAAAATATTAGAATGAAACTCGCAATATTTTTGATAATACCTCGTATTTAAGACAGAAGCGCTGCTGCAAATTTATATAATAATAATAATAACAATAATAATAATAATAATAATAATAATAATATTAATAATAATAATAATAATAATGCATAACACCTTCAAATATCATCCAAAATATTGCGAGTTTCGTTCTAATATTTCCAGACTATGATACTACATAACTACACATGTACTCGTAAATTTTGGGGACAATTAGTCATGTTTTTTTGGACATAAAATAACGTAATGTTTATCTACAGGCAAACGGGATCGAGCCATCACAACGTGAATAATTAATATAAAACACTGCAGGATTCGTTCTAATATTTTCAGACTATCATTAGCACATGTATCCATAAGTTCTGGTGACAATCAGTCACACTTTCATTCATAATGCTCCCATAACAGACCGGTTGCGCACATAAACACGGGTTGGCTGTATGTGTTCACAAATGTATTTCCACTCCTTTCTTTCTGAAGGAAGAATATCCTATGCAACCTGAGATGCAGGAGTGCTATCCAAATTATGTCAATACTTGAAGACACCATAGGCATTTTTATAGCACAATATAGACCAGGAAATAAGTCCAAAATGCAGGGCCGTGTTGTCCCCTGCTCTCCACGTAATTGCAATGACGCGCTGCACAAAAAAGTCCAATATGACAGCATAAATGGTATGTCATCATTTTGACACGTAAACGGCTTAAACCTTTTTTTTTTCAGGAAGTCAGGTGACATTGATATTTTAATGTTCATATAGCCTTATGCCTGCAAGACAACATCTTGTTGCATTTTGGAGGAATATCACCAGCTTGACTGTGCGTACTAGGCGGGGTTCTCTCGCACCTTCGCTCTCGCTCTCAACAATTAAAAAAGAAAAGCTATGTTGCGTATGAAAACTCTTGTTCATGCATATACTTAGTAGTTCAACATTATTTCCTACTGCATGTGCTGTATTCAGCAGTATTACATATTATTTTCAAATGTTTTCCTGAGTTTATAAAAAAAAAACATGCTCATAAATAGTTGTATTATTATATAGTATTGTGATCAAAAACACAGAATCTCAATTCTCAGACTGTTCAGTAAATATTTATGCATACACATACATTTTCTGAGTTTATAAAAAAAACTTGTTTGAAAAATAGTTCTTACTTTTGTGATCAAAAGCACTGATTTGAACAACTTTTGATCAATCCATGTAAATTTCACACTTTATTTTACCATTTAAAAATTACTACTGAATCGATGTAAGCCCCACTTATTTTCGAACAAATCATGCCCACTTCTGGTTCAGGTCACGCCCACTACGATTTAGTTGTGTACTCGCTCATTCCTATCCAAAATGTTGATTTTTCAAGTTACTGTCCTTTAAAAGACGCTTAGAGACTGCAGTGTTGTGAACGTTACTTTAAAAAAAGTAATTAGTTACTCATTACTAAAATTAACTAAGTAACAGAGTTAGTAATTGAATTACTTCATTTAAAAGTAACTCGTTACCAGGCAAAGTAATTATTTTCACTACTTTTTCAGGCTTGGTCAGATTTTTTTTAAAATAAAATATTAAAATAACCTTATAAAATGTTTAGTCATACCCCAATCTACAATGCTGAAATTGAAAATAATGGACTTGAACAAAAATAATAATAATATTGTCATTCATTACTGAGCAAAAGTTGTTGATTAAAGAAAAACTCTGATTTCATGGGTGCAAAAGTATGTGAACCTCTCACTTAATCAGACATTGCCTCTCCTTTTGCAATGATAACTTCATCCAAACACATTTTTGCCACTCGTAAAATGCAGCCAATTGAGAGAAGTTGGATGGGCGTCTAGCATAAACTGCCCGCTTCAGGTCCCCCCACAGTATTTTGAAAGAATTTAAGGATTCAGCATTTTAACTGGGCACATCCAGAACATGAATCTTGTTGTTCCTCAGACATTCCTTGGTTGCATTGCTGGAATGCTTTGGATTATTGTCATGTTGCATCATCCATTTTCTACCAGGCTGTAACTTCAGGATGAAAAGCCAGCCCAGAATTTCACATTCTCACCCACATGCTTCACTCTAGGGTGAATGTTCTTTTGCTGGTATGCATTGTTGACTTCACCAAACATGACTGTTTTAGTTGTGACCAAACAGTTCAATTTTGAACTCATCTGTCCAAAGAAGGGACTTCCAAAAAGCTTCAATGTTGTCCAAGTACTCGCTGACAAAGTTGAGATGGGCAGCTTTGATCTTTTTTGTGAGCAGAGGCCAAGCAAGTCTTCCATTAAAACCTTGTCATTTAACTTTTCTTCTGATTGTTGAAGCATGCACATGTGTCCCAGACAAAAGAGGTCTGCAAATCCCTCGATGTGATGCACAGGTTGGCTTTTACCTAAATTATCTTTTGTCTTGTGGTTCTTGCTGATATTTTAGAAGGTCATCCACTTCTAGGCAGGATTGTAGTAATTTTCAGGTTTCTTTAGTTGCAGATGATCTGCTTCACAGTAGAATGATGAAGCTCAATTTTTTTTAGATTACTTTATAGCTTTCCCTAGACAGATGTGCTGTCACTACCAACTTCCCGAGGCCCCCTGAGATTTCTCTTCCTCTCAGCATGATTGACCTATACGGGTTCACCCGGGTAAGACTAAAGTGACGTGGTTTTGTCTCTGTTTAAGTCATTGATGCACAATTTCTTTGCTAAACCTTTCTTATTTCATTGGTCCATTTCAGTGGTTAGTTTAGCTACCAATTTGTCCTACCTGATACTACTTGACTGCTTGTTTTAAGCAATGCAGCCAGGGTTCACTTACTTTTGCACCTACATGAATTGACCAAAAACTATTTTTAATTTAGTTTTGACTACACAATTAAAATAAAATAAAAAAAATGCATTGAAATGCTAATCCTACATCTGTTATTATATATATACATTGTATATATGGCTCATATTGAACAACAAAATCAGGTTGAAACAATTGGAAAATCCAAATTGCTCAAGAGGTTCACAAACTTTTGAGCAGCACTGTATATATATATATATATATGCACAGCATAAATTTAATAGTAAAATTATTATTATTATATTTTTATACAAGGAATTCAAATTATGTCTAGGCCTATAGGGTATTTTCATTTATTTTTGTGAGTATTTGTTTCACACAAATGGCTCACTCCATAATATGACATATCATGTAATAATAATGATAATAATAATAATAATTCATTAAATTTAGAGTGGTGATGTATGTTATACCACTGCTAGTTACTACAGTAATCAGAATAATAATAAAAAATATAATAAATACTGGATATATGGTGATTTGTGGCACATATGTTATCTATAGGTAATTTGTAGACAGTCCCAGCCAGTCCGTCCAGAATTTTCCGGGCATTTTTTATGATTGTTGTGGGCTAGAATAATCAATATATACTGTAACATAAATTGGCAATGCTATGAAATATACAGTGCTTAATACTATCATGGCCAAAATCATTGCCGTAACTACGACTACATTTCCTTCTCAAAATCATCAGCTTCCACTTGATCGCTCTGAAAAATATAGGTTTGTACACTTTTAATTAAGAGAGTATGGTGATATAGCTTCAGTTTATAATTCTACACATATAAAGATGTGTTTAATAATTGATTTACGTCAGAAAACTGCCCAACTCTAGGCTTAACATGCATTACTCACATACAAATGTTATATAACCGTGCACCGTTTCTAACTTTAATTCGTTCAGGGCTCTCGACAGACCTCGACTCCATCCCCTTCATGCGATTTGCCGAGACGGCATATTTCTTTCAACACTTCACGTATTTAGCACTCATGAAAAAAGAGAAATACAATTGTTGGCGCTATTATTTACACTAGGCAAGTGTGTCGCTAAGACTTACCGATATTTTTCTTTATCGCTGTTATGGTGCTTTTGGAATCGCGATGTTAATGATTCTTGGTGGAACAGAATTGTCAACAAATCGCTCCTCATGGCGGCCGTTTTTCGGCAAATCTCTACTGTCATTTTTATCAAAGGTCCATGTCGCAAGATACAGAGTATTTGCAGATTTGCAACCCCTCTGGCGAAAAGCGGAATAGAAGCCAGCGTGCCGAGACGTTAGTTAGTGGTAGTTTTATTGTACATTGCTTGTCACAAACTGACGCTATCACATTTTTGTAACGAGGCCTTACCTTTTTAGCAAGAAGAAAGCAAGCTGTTGGTCCCATTTCATCCTCTTAGGTTTTTCCACCTACTCCAATATTAACGCTGCTCCAATATTGATCCACGTCCTTCTGCGACGCTTGTGCGACTTCAGTTTTGCCAGGGAATATTTTTCCCTCGGTCAGAGTTACTGCAGTGTACAACTCCCGTTGCATGTTGCCAAACTTTCGGCCTGATGGTCGAACAAAAGCAGCCAGTATTATTTTGACACAGTTTTGTCTTTTTCCAGACTCGTAGAAACACTGCAAAACACTTCCGCTTTCTCAGCGCTTCCACAAAGCGAGAGTGAGAGCGTGCATGCGCCTGACAGGGAGAAACCTTAAAGTTTCTGTCCCGACCCCCGATCATTATTTCACTCTACAGGAAAATAGAGGCAACAGCCATTGTGCCACAGTAGTGCCTCCTGTCCATTATACAATTCTTAAAACATGTGTGGGTGAAAAATATGGCTATTTTAACACTCCAATTTCCGTCAGTATTGCGATAGGCACCTTTAATGTCACTCTTCTCAAAATTGTCATGCCCGAATGAGTTCCAGGCGAGGGACGTGGACTCTGCTAAGATGCCAAGCCAGAAGTCCAGAAGGAAGACACGTCAGTCACGTCGCTTCCCGTGGCACCTACAAAATAAGAGCCACTACACATTTCAGCTGTCAAGGCACGAGGTCCGACAGTGTCTTGTTTTCCGCAAAATCTTGTAAAGCTTACTTCGAGGCTTAACTAATAAATAAATGGTAATGCAACACATTTCACATGCAATAACGATAACGGTGTTTCAAAAATGGGAAGAATATTAGTTAGATTAGTCAATTTATGAAAAAAGTGACCTAACGCCGTTTGTTTAAATGCCGTTATTCCCAACACTACATACGGAGTGTCTTCAATGCAAGCACTCACACATTACCTTTTGATAACGTATGCACCTTGCGACTGATGCTGGCATCTCAGATTGCCAAATGATGGCCTTTTCTGCCTAATCAATGCTTGTTTATGGTGTATTTACCCGGGTTTTCTACTTGTAGTCTAACGAGAAAACCTGGCACCCTTGAACAAAAATGAACTGCGGTCAAAACCGTTTATTGGCCCCAGAATGACCTCGTTAACAGAAATGTTCCCGAACCAAAAATACACTACATACAGTTCAGTGACAATACTTCCCAAATGCCCCCACACCACCCCTGTCCATAGATACTCAACTCAATTACAATATTAGAATAATTCCAGATAAACAATAAGTCAAATAAGCCTCTAATTACATTTTTATTTCTCATCTGTGTCAAGCATTAACATCCGCTTCAGTTTCACTGTCACACAAGTTGCACTGTCACAGATAGCCTAAGCTAAGCAGTCAAGTCTTAACCAAACCTTCTGTGATAGCATCACAGTGTTGGAAAGAAGTGCTCCCATTAGATGTTCAGTTAGATAAATCCACAATAATAGGTTGGTGGGGCGCTTTTGCTCATTTGGCCTCATGCTCCCATCAGACGTGATCTCAGGGTCGTCATCATGAATCAGGCAGTGGTGTGACATCATTGGTCATCCTGACAGCTGAACAAAGCTCAGCAACTGGAAAGGGACTGATACTGCTAATGGACCTAGATTAGGATGGGTGTGCATTGTAACTGATGCCGGCACTACTAGAGCTATTCAGTTCGATGTGTGAGGTCAAAGAAGACTTGGGATGCTTGGGCTAAGTGGAGCAAAAGACTAACAACATCATGACATTACCAGTGTTATCGCTCTTTTGCTGTATATTTTGATTATTGTTTGTAAATCATCGTGTGTGTGTTTGTGTGTGTGCGTGCGTGCGTGTGCGCATTCACTCATATCTGCATGCGTGTGCGCACTCAGAGTGGTGATGCAGTAGTGGTGGCCTGATAAGAGGCAGATAGAGCTTTAATGGCTAATGGGTTCCACTAATGAGAAAACTGCCTGTGATTATGACAAATGTGGAGAGCAGTAGGCTAAGAAGCAATACACAGCAGACATCATTAGGCAGCTACAACTCAGAATTTTATTCAGCTTCAGTCAAAACCTTTAAAAAACAACAACAAAACAAAGTCATGATTTCTTATTTGTAAGTTCCCACATTTTTAAAGGTCTCATATTATTTAACTTTTCAACATGCTAAAATAGTTCTCAAATGTGTAAAAGACATGTCTGTGACATGCATTCGTCAAAATTGACTTTGGGTCTAATATTTTTGCTGTCCCAAAATCAGCCAAAAAACGCTTTGTTCAAAACAGCCTGTTTTAGGTGTGTGTTCACTTTTATGTAAATAGCTGCACCAGGCCACGCCTAGGCCATACCCTTCTTTCTCGAAGGGGCAGTGATTTCGGTCATGGTAGCCATGTACTAATGTTGTGAATGGAAACGGCTGGGAGCAGAAGAAAAGAAAAATACAGACATGTCTTTTACACATTTGACAACTATTTTAATATGTGGAAAAGTGACATAACTTTTTACCATAAGAAAAAGTAGCATAACGTTACTACAGAGACTATGTTGTAGTGTTAGTTTGTGATTCTTTAGGCAATGTTTTTTTTTTGCCGTAACCCGCGAACGTTATTTTGCCGTGAATGTCTCCGATTTGCCGTGAATGCTTGTAGACATTTACAAGCGGTTATGAATGACACAAATATGCACATTTAGGCCACTGCGCGGTCGCAAGATGCAAGCTGTCTCGTCGAGAACACTTAGCGGCCGGTTAGCATCACACAGTCCTGTTAACTAGGTGGTGAGTTGCCAGTCACGGCAAATTAACCACAGCGGATTGTATCTTGACAAAACAATACGCAACCGCTTCATATTATCCAACCACCATCTGCTTTATCATATCTGACCTCTTGTAACGAAACAACCTCCACATGACAAATGTAGCTTCCACTTTAGGCACTAAAAAAACACTAGTACAGACGCTCCCCACCTTACGAACGAGTTACGTTCCGGACGATCGTTCGTAAGGTGAATTTGTTCGTAAGTTGCTTCAGTGCTATATTTTGTATTATAATTTATGTTTAAAGCCTATATAAGTATATTGAAGGTTTATATAAGTATGTTTAAGGCTTGTACAAGTAACCTGCATTGGTTTGTACTGAAAAAAAACTTAATAAAATGGAGAGAATACGTACAGTACTGTACTGTACTACGTATGTTAGAGAGAGAGAGCGAGACACACACACACAGTATGTACATGTACGTAATAAGATAAATAAAATGAAGTTTAACTTACTTTTGGAAGATGTACTCGATGCTTAAGGAGATGATGGAGGAGGAGGAAGAGGAGGATTTTATATCATGAGAGGTTCTTCGTCGTCGCTGGAATCGGCTTCAAAAGTTATTTCCTGCTTCATGGGGACCCGCGTTTCTTCCTCCTCCTCCTCGCCACGTTGCTCAGCCTCCAATGAGCTCTCACAGCGCCAATCGTCGGTATTAGCGGCGGAAAGAAGCACTACGCTGTTGGAATTTATTTCTATATTAATATAAACTTAAGTTAATAATCTGACTCCAATTTGTGACCTTACCAAACTATCACCCATCCAACAATAGCATGCTCGTTCTGCAATAGAAAGGTATCAGGAAGCCGGCATTTTCACACACGAGTGGATTTATTCCTAACACTCAAATCTAATACATAACAGCTGGGGTCCCGGGTCCCTACCCATACAATTCTATACGTCTCTGTCTCAAGCAGCCAACGTAGTCTCATCCGAGTTGCCCCAGTGAATAGTTATACTACACAATATTTAAATGACACAGAAACAAAGGCATCCTGGCATTATTCTATTGGCTATGTGTTTTCTGCAGTTTAACTTTAGCTTGCTTTTCATTGGCCGATCTTCATCCGCAGCGTCACTGGGTGGCTTCTCCTGTTTTGTACTTTTCCGCCACGGTGTCAAACAAATGTGGTTTACAACATACTTTGATCTTATCACGGTTCTGCATCTCCCCCTGCAATTAGCATCCTTTGTTGGCAACATTCCATTCCTAACACGCCCACGTCCATCACACACATCCTGTATTTCACCCCCACGCACACAAACTCTTATATTCCTTTATTCCCTCTCATGACCTCAGACGACTGAGGTCATCACTCGAATACCTTGTTTTTTATTGTTAAACATGAGCTAAAAATCGATAAACAACTAAAAATTAGTAAAAAATTTCATTCTAGTAGAAAATCAGTATAAACTTTCATTCTAGTAGAAAATCAGTATAAAATTTCATTCTCTCTCATGGCCTCAGATCCCTGAGGCTACCTTCACATACTCATATCCGGAGGGCCACAGCTGTCTCCGCTTCCTGGGGGTCCTTCTGAGCGATCATCATATACTGACCACTCGGCGGTAGTGGCCCCAACGTGCGTTCAATTGTCTTAACAGTCAATGATCTAATACATGGAATACAACAACAGCTGCATAACACCATAATAGCCTGAATGCTCTTTCATTTTATTACTTAGCGTGCGCAGACCCTCCAATGCCTTAGTAAGGCGACCATCAGGAGATGTATTGTTGGGGATCAGAGTACAACACTGCTCCCCAAAAATACCACACACTCCTCCTCTTTCAGCTAACACCATATCTAAACTCATTCTATTTTGGAATGCCATAAGAGACGTGGCTGCTAATTGCTCGTGCACTGCCTGGAGTGCCGAGGTGGTAAAGTTCGCCAATCGTTGGACATTATAGTGGACATAATTAATCCGGTCCACATTTTTGTTTACTGTAATAAACAGAAAAATACTCTCCCATCCTGCCGCCACTTGATCCACCAATTTGTATTCATCAGGGACCCCTCTCGGAACTCCAATTGCATCTATGTATGTGGGGTCTCCTGCATTCAACCATTCTTGCATGTCCCTTTTCTTCCTCCCAAGGAAGGGGATTCTTCCCCACTGTCTAACTCCTTCCCAATTTATCCTAGCCATGTCTAATGCTGTCACACTAATTGGCATGATCAGCGTTACTAGGGCGCACTTACCTGAGGCATTGGGGGGAAGCCTATCGTACAACACTCACTCTCCACACCACAGCCAAACATCAGCCCGAGCGAGAGGTATTCCTGCTGGCAAAGACACATTTTCATTACACCATGACTCCTGGATGTTTCCAATCCCAGGGCCACTCCCATGTAACTTTCACCCAAGTGTTCACCTGTGTCGGTTGTTTACACTTCAGATTT
Organism: Vanacampus margaritifer; assembly: GCF_051991255.1. Lineage (NCBI taxonomy): Eukaryota > Metazoa > Chordata > Actinopteri > Syngnathiformes > Syngnathidae > Vanacampus > Vanacampus margaritifer. The sequence goes on along the minus strand of NC_135441.1, from coordinate 2,447,916 downwards.
AACAGTAGTTGTTGTGTCTGTGTCAGCGTCTTACCACCATCTTGCTCTGCTTCATACCATACCGTTCCATTACAGGAATGATACACCATCACTCGTTCTCCTTTCGTTCCATCACTTCTATCATCCCGCACCATATGTTCAAACGCTAACATAGTCCACACAAAGTACAAGCCTGCAAACAAAATAGTCAATAAAGTTAAACATTTGCATCGTCGTCGATTTTGTTCAGACACTTCCGAGTCCGATTTTGATCCAATTCTTGCCATCGTCACATTCCCTCTCTTGACCTGCCCGTCCGGGCAGTCAATCTTTAAGCTCACCATTGGCAGGCACAAAGTCTGGGGCCGGGCGCAACTGTGAGTAATGGTACCACTTTTGTCCTTTAGTTTCAATTCTCATAATCGCTTGCACCTCATTTGGGAGGCCGTTCAGCATCGCCGTCCTGAACATCATCTCAGCTTTAGGGTAGCTGCCTGGGTGTTTACCTGTGGTCTCAATCCACAGCTCCAATGCCTGAGCATAATGTTGCTCTTTGTCGTACATCAAATTTCTGTATTTTTAACGCTGGTTTCTTATTATAGCAGTGTAAATCATTTAAAAACAACATCATCTTAACTCAGAACTATTCATGTCCGGCCGGGCCATGAACAGTCTGAGAAGAGATTTATACTTATACCTTAAATAAACACTGCAGTTCATTTTTAACAACTTGTCTCATGAAAAAATGTCACCAAAGGGGTGTCAATGTTCCTTCCACACCTAAATGGCATATTCCATGGGCTCTAGAAATTATACTTTTCAATTGTTTCTGAGATGGAACATACTTACCGTATTTCTGCTATAAGGGTCGTCTTTTGTCATCTTTGTAGAACTTATTTTTCCAACTCCCATCCTCTTCATTCGCTGCCTGTAAATTCCTCACACCAAACTTCATTCTCACATCAGACTTCCTTTTCAACCATACACAGACAGACCAGTCATTCCCCCATCTGATAAAGATCAATTTTGATCATTTCAGACCTGAATGTGAAAACTGCAGCCGCTTCCAAATTGCTGCTTTAAAGAGGAAAAACAGACACCTTGTGTCCTGTAGATTAAAAAACAACCAAATTGTGACAATTTGGCCAACACCAGAACTATAAAAAGATCTCCAGCTGAGCTAGCCAGGAGCCATAAAAACAAAAGCCTTTGAGGCAAGAGTTTGTAATGTAAATTTGAATCCTGTAGATTAGAAAAACAACCAACTTAAGCAGATGTAAATTAAGATACTGCAGCGGAGGACTTTTAGGGTCAGGAAGAGATGAGAAAAAGATTTAAAATAACCCCATTAATCTATTGCAGGTCATGAATCTTCCAAATATCTGCCATCTCAACTAATAAAATAAATGAGTTATAATCAGAAAAACAAAACAAAATCCCTACTTTACACCAACCAAAAAGTATTCTTAAAATGCTAACTAACCTCACCTCTTCTACAGAGTAGTGGGGGCTTTGTAAAAACACAGCAGGGAACTTTGCCTTTGTGCATTCCCCGTGGAATCCAAAGATCAGTGCTGTTGAGCTTAATCAAAATTAAAAATTTAACCCGCAAATTCGTCGTAAGTGTTCCATATCTGAGTCCACTCTGAGAAGCCAAAGTTATAAAAGAGAAATGGGGAAAAAAATAGAAGGCCAAATTCAACAAGCATCGAACAACGGAAAATATAGTATTTAAGGATTAGAATGAATTTTATACTTCCCTAATTCACATAAGCTGTTCTCAATTTCCGAAACTGCGTTGCTCTAGATCACATCTCCTTTCTGACATAGTACAGAGTGCAAATGTCTACAAACAGAATACAACATACGACCTCAGGCACCAAACTCAGATGATTCCAGAACTTTGAGTCCACAACTGTAGTTCATATTCCTTCCTGTCCTTGTCGATCAGGGCAAAGTTCAAAGAAAATGTGACAGCTGTCAGTCACCCTGGCCACTTGGATGGAAGTCCTTTCCAGACTTCTAGAATGGGACTCAGATAAAGACAAAGGTTAAATCATTTTCACACCTACGAATAAGTTATCAGAGATGCAGGGGAAATATAACAATCAAAAATGAAAAGTCTATTTCAATTAAAATTTGGTTTTATTACTTATTCAACTATAAAAAACACGGATCTGATTTTAAAAATAATATGATAGTGGCCTGTAGTTAACACCTAGACCTCTATATCCTTCCGCATAACAGGAACAATTTGATTTTATGACTAGAAGACCCCTGCTATTCACACACACAACAGACTACAAGTCTCCCAAATGGAGACAATGGGAGAGAGGACTAAACTTATCACACCCCCTGTCCTTTTTATTTAGTTTAATTTAATTTTAACAGACAACAGTACAAATCACCACCTTCTTAAAACAGCAGCTCACGGCCCCCATCCTTTCAAAATATGCAGATTTCCTGCTTACCATTCTTTTTCACCCTTTTTTTGAGGACAAAGAATTTTGGAGGGAAAAAATTACTTTCCACCCGTCTTTTCTTTCTTTCCTACACTTACAAATCACTGTCTCAAACCAACTTACACTTCCATTCACTTAACTTCTGCACTTTTCTCATCTCCACAAAGGCAGTGAGGAGAAACAGACCAAATGGCCATTTTGATTTCTAAAATCTCGCTAGAACATCACACAACACCTTTCCCATAATTAAAAATTGTTGGCATCACATCCACTGGGGAGGGAAAGGCCGCCCTCAGTTCCCGAACCAACACCTCCGCGATCTCCGCCAGGGGCGTTTCTCTCCCCAGCTGGCGGGTGCCAGCTGCCCCCTTGACCTGCTCTCCTCACTATCGCCCCTCCTCTCTTCCTCACTCAGCGCTCTGAGCATCTGCCGCTGCTCACGTAACATCACCTCACCTTCCTCATCACTCTCCACTACCCCCTCGCTGTGATCAGCGTTGCTGGGCGTTGCCTGCCCCCGTCTCTGTGTTCCTGTCACCATTTTCTCTATCATCCCTCTTTCCTCAGTCTGCACCTTATGTCCATCAAACAACTTCCCCTGTGCCTCCTCCCTTATCAGCTTCGGAGTCCTCTTATTCCCTGCACTAGTGGTGCCCCCGTCTCCTGCTAACACCGCCCCTGACGTGCGCACGGGCGACTCACTCCCCCGCAGCCTTTTCCTCTCATTATTCACAGCCTGTTCGATCAACTGTATTGTTGCTGGCGTCATCCGTGACCCGTCATCTTCCACATCTAAAACCATTCTGCCCCCCAAAGTGACTACGGGGGCCATCACTGACGCCGTCGGATACGGAGGGGGCGCAAATACATACTGTCCCGAGCTCGGCAACTGTGGATAAACACCTCTAAAACATTCCGCCTTTTCTCCCTTATCAATCACTTCATCCTCTCTCTTTTCCTCTTTCTTTTCCTCTCTTATCGCTGCCAGCGCAGTCGCAATAGTCGCCAATTGGTGAATGCCCCGTCTATCATTCTCTACATCTTTAACTTCTTTTCCAAGTTTATGACGCTTTCGCCATCCGACTCGGCTCTGTTCCTCCTCCATATCTTGAATATTTGCCAACATTCTGCTCTCCTTTTCCTGTAACTGCCGCGCTAACTTCGACATATCCCATGTTCCAGGTTCTCCGCGAAACAATTCATCCTTCTTTAATTTCCGAAACAACTTCTGACACCGGTCTCTTTCCTTCTTAATTCTCTTACTTTCTATTCCACTAATCAACTGTGATTCCATCTTAGCGTAATGACCATTAATCTCCGACCAGACTTCAGGGGACCCGAGACCCTCATCACACTTTCTCTTCTCTGCCATCCTTAAATCCACTCGCGCGTGTCCTAATCACTTCTCTTGCAGTTCAATTTTAGTTTTTACATTCACACCGCTTCCACACTGATACGTAAATCCCAGATTTTAAACCGTATCGATACGTAAATCCCAGATTTTACACCGTTTCTAACCACGAATAGTTGCGACCTATTCTAGTAGGTAAATCCCAGATTTTATACCCTACTAATGTCCACACTTTTACACTTTTACACTTTTACGCCGTTCCGCTCCTCCTTTCTCTTATAATTTAGCGTTGCCAATGTGCAGAATTTGAAAAGGAATCTGCTTACCTTATTTGACTGTGGATCCAAGAGAAAAGACGGTCGGAGGTATGGCTTCTTTATCAGGTCGTCACCTGGTGTGGACTTGGATCCCAGATCCTCGAGTCCCAGTCTCTTGTGGTTTTCTCGAATTCCCAGACTTCTTTTTTTTACCTCTCTTGCATCACGTCGGGGTCACCATAAATTGTTGGAATTTATTTCTATATTAATATAAACTTAAGTTAATAATCTGACTCCAATTTGTGACCTTACCAAACTATCACCCATCCAACAATAGCATGCTCGTTCTGCAATAGAAAGGTATCAGGAAGCCGGCATTTTCACACACGAGTGGATTTATTCCTAACACTCAAATCTAATACATAATAGCTGGGGTCCCGGGTCCCTACCCATACAATTCTATACGTCTCTGTCTCAAGCAGCCAACGTAGTCTCATCCGAGTTGCCCCAGTGAATAGTTATACTACACAATATTTAAATGACACAGAAACAAAGGCATCCTGGCATTATTCTATTGGCTATGTGTTTTCTGCAGTTTAACTTTAGCTTGCTTTCCATTGGCCGATCTTCATCCGCAGCGTCACTGGGTGGCTTCTCCTGTTTTGTACTTTTCCGCCACAGTGTCAAACAAATGTGGTTTACAACATACTTTGATCTTATCACGGTTCTGCATCTCCCCCTGCAATTAGCATCCTTTGTTGGCAACATTCCATTCCTAACACGCCCACGTCCATCACACACATCCTGTATTTCACCCCCACGCACACAAACTCTTATATTCCTTTAACGCGCAATACAAAATCTAACTTACAGCATTTCTTTCCAAACATTTTTCGACATACTGTACGCGCAGAAATGTTCGTATGTACCGTTGTTCGCAACTCGAATGTTCATAAGTAGGGGAGCGTCTGTAATATGGTAGAAGGTGCACATCTCTTATGAGAAAGGATAGGAAGGAAGGCTAAATAAAAAATGTTAAACTTTCATCTTTCCCGTTTGCAGTCGTGTCACACTGTTGGTACCGATCCATTATGTTTAAACGTGTTGCTAATCCAGCTCTGAACAGGATTTCACTAACAAAAGAGTTCTTTGAGAAATTATGTTGGTACACGTCATTCAAAAATAAAAGTAATCCACTGTCTTCTCAAAGACTTGGGACGAAAGAAGCAACCACTTTTTCCTGATCAACGTTTCCCCTCTCCACAGAGCATTTGCGAGCAGGGAGAGAAAAAGAAAGGCGCAGCCAGCTTCTGGAAATTTCAGTGGGCGTGACAAACCCTTACCATAGGTGGTGCCACTAACCCGAGGGGGGTGGGTCGAGTGCACTTCCGTGTCTTTTTGACATCACTAAGTCACAGAAGTTTAATCTGCCCGTTTGAAGCACACGTTTTAGAAAGAAGGAGAAAGCTAAAGAAGTCACGGATGGACTTTTTTCATACCTGGTTGGCTTGTAGACAGGCCAGGGATGCATATTTTTGATAGAAACCCCCACTAAAGTGCATTTTCATACGATGGGACCTTTAAGAGAGAAAAACTTTGAAGAGAAAATTTCTTGGAAGGACTCCTGGAACCTATACATTTTTAATTCTTGAGAATATTTGTGACAGCTCAGGTGGTAAAACAAAATACAAGTAAAAACATATTGAAACTAGAACTGTGAAAAACATATCAGTAGCCTAGTGGTAGAGTGTCCGCCCTGAGACTGCGAGGTTGTGGGTTCAATCCCTGGCCGGGTCATACCAAAGACTATAAAAATGTCACCCATTGCCGCCCTGCTTCACACTCAGCATTAAAGGATTGAAATTGGGGGGTTAGATTACCAAATGATGCCTGAGGTGCTCACCGCTCCATCAGGGGATGGGTCAAATGCGGAGAATGAATTTCGCTCCACTTAGGTGGGTGTGACAATTTTTACTTACTTTAACTTTAACACTGGCCATGTTGGGGTACTGCCACATTGGGGTACTGGCATATTGGAATCAGGATTTTTTCTATAAATGACACAATTAACCTCTAACATACAGTTTATTTTTGCCGGGCCTGATGCGTTTGCAAAGTTGAATGATTTTTGTGCCTCTTAAGACCCTCATCTGTGGTCCCTTCTCAATGTTTCTTTATTTTCCTCAAACTAAGATTTAGTGGTTTTTTTCTTGCCTGGTAGGATGGTTTGGATCATGGGTTGTCGCTAATATTTCTCAATATTTGAAGTGCCTCTGAGAATCTTTTGTGAGTAAGGGCTATACATACAAATGAAATACACAAATAAAATGAACTTGCCTTAACTTTACTCTTGCATTTGCTTTGGGTTTAACATCTTTCACAACTGGAAATTTTCAGGAACTGTTAAAAAAATCGATGGGAAGTAAATTCCAATAGCAGGTAAGGACATCATCTGAGATTTGAGCCCTTTAAAATGTGAGGAAACTTGATATCTCAAACTGATGAAATCGAGCAAAAATTGTGATTTTGGCATCCTTACCAAAACAAATTTGAATATCCCATTAACACTAAAACCGCACCTTATTTGATGTGAGCCTCATCAGAGGTCCTGCTCTCTGGCTGTAATTTCGTATGAAGCGCCAATAAAAATGAGCAAAGCCCCCAAAAACGCTGTGACTGCTTCCTTGTGGTTGGGGTTGGCCAGTCGATCACTGCTTGGATCTTAGCGGGATCTGCTCTTAAGTGACCCTTCTCTACAATGAACCTCAGCAATTTCACTGACTTGAATGGAACTTGCAGTTCTCGGCCTTCACATAAAGTCGGTTCTCCAGCAAGCGTAACACCATTCTGACATGGTGATGGTGTTCATTGAGATCTTTGCAAAAGATTAAGGTGTCATCCAGATGGATGAAACAAAACTGATTGAGCATGCCCCTCAACACATAGTTTATTAGCCGTTGAAAAACGGCTGGGACATTAGAGAGTCCAAAGGGCATGACTCGATATTCGAAGTGACCTAACGGAGTCTTAAATGCTGTCTTCCACTCATGCCCCTCTTTGATCCTCACCAAATGTTATGCACTCCGGAGATCTAATTTTGTGAACACCGTTGTGGTCTGTAAGGGAGCAAATACTGAATCCAATAGCGGTAGTGGATATTTATCTTCGACCGTAATGTCGTTAAGGCCTCGGTAATCTACACACGGACATAAGGTTTTGTCCTTCTTATCAATGAAGAAGAACCCGGCACCCACCGGCGAAGACGAAGGGCGGATCAAACCGGCAGGTAGTGACTTACGTTATGTACTCATGTAATGCTTCCTGCTCAGGTTTGGTACAGTTTGGAATTTGGACATTCGGGACAAGGTTGATAGCGCAGTCATATGGACGATGTGGAGGCTGTTATGTCTGTTATCGGGTGTTCTTTGTCTCCCCCGATTGAGCGGTGCCCTGGCAACACACCTGTCACCTATGTGCAATCAGCAGCTACTGTATATAAGGGTGGCTGCAGCAGTGTGCTGCTGCCATAGGATTGTTTGCTTTCTCCCATGTGCCCATCAGCTGTCAGTGTTTAATGCTCGTTATTGTCTAATTCATGTGCTAAGGTCTTTTTTTTTTGTCTTCCGCGTTTACCCCTGCTGCCGTGAGTACATTATCTTTTGTATCAAGAACTTTGTTCTTTTGTGTTGAACTTTTAGGCCGACCTTTTGTCTAGTTGTTGCTGTGTTGTTCTTTTCCCTCGCAGTGTGCGAGCGTCTTTTGTTCTTTCCACGTGTTTTGTGCGCCTTGTGTTTAATAAACCTTTTTGTAAATTTTTTTGGGTCTGCTTTGGGATTCAGTTTACTTGGCATTTCTTCCCAGTTAGAACAAGTTGCCCCACAAGATGGCACACCAGCAGCACCCTCCAACACGCCTGTTGGACTAGCGACCCCTGCACCCCACTTGCGTGAGCCCTTCTTACTGCACCCGACCCGCTACGGGGGTGAACCTGGATTGTGCTGTCAATTTATTCACCAGTGTTCATTAATATTTGACCAGCAACCATACACTTACGAACAAGACAAGTCGAAAGTCGCTTACATGAGTTTGCTTACTCATAAGGCAGCTACATGGGCAATGGCAGTCAGCAATTCCAATCCCACAATACGTACCTCCTTTTTGACTTTCATAGCAGAGCTTAAAAGAGTCTTTGATCACCCAGTCAGGGGCAAGGAAGCAGGTAGACGTCTACTGGACTTTTGCCAGGGGAGACAATCAATCGCCAATTATTCTGTCACATTCAGAATTTTCGCAGCAGAGAGCGGCTATGAGGAGGCCGCCCCGTGTGTGAAATTTTTCGCCGTGGAGTTGGGCCCAGAGTTAAAGATGAACTGGCCACCCGCGACAACTTCAACAGCTTGGAGGAACTAATCGCACTGGCCATCAGACTAGACAATTGTTTGCAGGAACAAGAGAGAGAGTCACGCAGGGGAACGTGGTCCGTTTGTTGGAATCCCTTCTCCTGGATGTCTGACGGCCAGGTCGGACACCTTCCAGGTACCTTCTACAGGTCCACTGATGATGAGAGGAGATGAGTGGAAAACAGCATTCAATAAACTCTGCTTGGCCATTTTGAGTACTTGGTGATGCCGTTTGGACTAACCAACGTGCCTGATGTTTTTCAGTGCCTGATTAATGACATCTTACGGGATATGTTGAATGTGTTCTGTTCCGTCTACTTGGATGATATCCTGATATTTTTCCATGGAGACGGTCGTCCCTGGGACACAGATTGTGGGTGCTCTTCAGTGGAAAGTTCAGAGGCTGGTGGAGGAAGCAGTGAGCAAAATCCAAGTTCCAGGCGGCACTCCAACGGAGAAGCTGTTTGTTCCAGTGACGCTACGAGCTGACGTGTTAAAGTGGGGACACGCCTCAAAAGTGGCCTGCCATCTAGGAGTAAGACGGACACTGTTCCTTGTTGCTCACAGATTTTGGTGGCCTACGATGCGCAAAGACATTGAGGAGTTTGTTTCTGCTTGCCCTGTTTGCGCCTGCAGCAAGTCTTCGCATCGTCCGCCTGCTGGTTTGCTTCATCCGCTGCCCATTCCCTCTCGCCCGTGGTCACACATTGCATTGGACTTTATCACCGGCCTCCCAAGTTCATCAGGAAAGACTGATTCTGAATGTGGACAGGTTCTCAAAAATGGCTCCTCTTATTGCGCTGCCTAAACTACCTTCTTCCATGGAGACAGTGAGCCTGCTTGTTGAACACGTTTTTAGGATACATGGCATCCCTTCTGATCTGGTTTCCAATAGAGGCTCACAGTTTGTTTCTCAAGTATGAAGGCGATACTGTAAAACATTGGGGGCCCCTCCGAGCTTGTTGTCAGGATATCACCCACAATCGAATGGCCAGACGGAAAGGATGAACCAGGAATTGGAAGCTGCGCTGTGCTGTGTGCCATCAGCATCCCTCCTGGTCATCTTTTCTACCTTGGGTGGAGTATGAGCATAACACCCTCGTCTGCTCTGCTACTGGGAGGTCTCCATTCATGACGGTATATGGGTTCCAGCCTCCATTGTTCCCTTCACAGGAGGGTGTGGTGGGTGTTCCTTCTGTGCAGGTTCACCTTAGACGGGCCCACCGGATTTGGAGGGACACAAGGGTGGCCCTGGCTCGTACTGTTGCTCGCAACAGTGACCTTGCCGATCACCACCTGAGGCCAGCTCCTTCCTATTCGCCGGGGCAAAAGGTCTGGTTGTCCGCAAGGGACTTGCACCTGGCCGGTGGGGCCAAGAAGTTGGGCCTGAAGTACATTGGGCCGTTCACTGTTGATTCTGTGGTGAATCCTGTCGCTGTGAAACTCTTACTGCCTCAGTCGATTAAGATCCATCCATCCAGCCCCTTGAGCCCTCCTCCTCCTCCTTGTCAATGGTGAACAAGTCTAAACTGTTAATGCTATCCTTGATTCTAAAAGAAGGGGCCGGGGGGTGTAATATTTAGTTGACTGGGAGGGTTACGGTCCTGAGGAGCGTTCCTGGGTCCCCCCCTGCTCCTGGATCCTTGATCTGTCGCTTCTACGTGATTTTCACTCTCTCCATCCGTATAAAGCTGGTGGGCCGCCTGGGGTCGTCCGTTAAAGGAGGGGTACTGTTATGTCTGTTATCGGGTGTTCTTTGTCTCCCCCTATTGCAGCGTACTGGTGAGCGGTGGGTGGTGCCCTGGCAACACACCTGTCACCTATCTGCAATCAGTAGATATTTAAGAGTGGCTGCAGCAGTGTGCTGCTGCCAAAGGATTGTTTGCTTTCTCCCATGTGCCTATCAGCTGTCAGTGTTTAGTGCTCTTTATTGTCTAATTCATGTGCTATGGTCTTTTTTTTGTCTTTCGCGTTTACCCAAGTTTACCGTGAGTACATTATCTTTTGTATCTAGAACTTTGTTATTTTGTGTTGAACTTTTAGGCCGACCTTTTGTCGAGCTGTTGTTGTGTTGTTCTTTTCCCTCGCAGTGTGCGAGCGTCTTTCCACGTGTTTTGTGTGCCTTGTGTTTAATAAACCTTTTTGTAAATTTTTGGGGTCTGCTTTGGGATTCAGTTTATTCGGCATTGCCGAACTCGTAACAGAGGCAAGGATTAGGCTCGGTCTAGTGTTAATTTTATCAGCCATTTTTAAATTTACTATCAGTTTTAGTCCAGTTTAAATCATGCTTGTTTTTCTCATGGTCAACCTCATCCTGTTTTTATTTCGTTAATTTTTAGTCGACTTTAAATCCAACATTTTAGTCTTTATTTCAGTCCAAGAAAACAATTTTATTTTGTCTAGAGTTAGTCAACAAAAACTGTCAACATTTTTAGTATAGTTTTATTCAGGACAATCATTTTAACCCTGTATATTTTTTCTGTCAGCAGATAATGTTGAGCATTTCTGATCTAAAAGTGTTTTTCATAAAATGTTCTTCCATCTTTTTGATGATAAACAACTTGACACACAATTACAGTGTATCAACAAAGTGGCTACTATGGCTCTATGCTATGAGCTAGTAAGTTATCCAGCATTAGTTAGCGGTCGGATTAATGTTACATTGTGTGTGTATGTATATATGTGTGTGTGTATGTATATATGTGTGTGTGTATGTATATGTGTATATATATATATATATATATATATATATATATATATATATATATATTTTTTTTTTTTTAATTATTAATTTATTTTTAACAGTCTACCGTGAATTCACCTCCTGGTTGTGCATGTTGTACTCGCTAGCTGTAGATTTGAAAGGGGGTGTGTCACTGTGTCACAGTGACAAATTAGCAGAGACGAGATTTTACAAAATCATTATTTTCGTCTCATTTTTGTTTGTGATTTAACATGTCCATAGATTTTAGTCCAGTTTTTATTAAGTGAAGTACATTTTCGTCTCGTCTTCATTAGTTGATGAAAATGCATACTGATTTAGTCCCAGTTATTGTTTATTAATGAGGGTTTTAGTCCAGTCTAGTCTAGTTTTAATCCGGTGAAAAATGTGTTGACAAAATTATTTTTGTTTAGTTTTTAATTAACACTAGCTCGGTCTTTGCTGAATACTTTTTTCAAGTCATATTCTGAAGGAATATTATCCAACTCTATGACCTCGAGACTAGGTTTGTTTTATGGTTGACTGACTTCCTCAGCGGACTTGCAGCAGTGGGAATGGCAGAAAACTCTCCAATTCTCGATGGCAGGCAGTTAATTTCAGGATTATGCATTTTTAACCATGGAAGGCCTAAAACGACAGGGACAGATTGTGATGGCATGATCAAGAAGCGACGCGTCTCTCTGTGATTGCCGAAAAGTTTTAGATTAACAAGAAATGTAATGCGGGTTACTTCAGCGAGGAGGCGTCCGTCGAGATCTAACACCCGTCTGTGTTTTCAAAGTCGGAGGATAGGACAGTTAAGGACCCATAAAACACCAAGATCAATAAAACAGTCATTGGACCCGGGATTTATCTTAATGACCTGTCAAAACCCCATACTTCCCAAGCTATTTCAAGTCTTATTGCTTTAGTGTCAGTAATCAGATCGAAAAGTTCTGTATCAACCTCATAGTACTCACACTGGTGGTTGTTGCTGGGACTGGCTGACTGGTTTCCCACCGGTCGTTTCCGTCTCAGAGCAGGACCAGTTTAGCGCAGATGTCTGATCGGGCATGAAGATACTTGGTGACAGACGATACTAGGATCAGAGGTTTAGGGGTGCTATGAAGACGTTTAGGGGTGTTTGGGTGCTACAGAGGGAGTGTGTGTGGGGGGGGGGGGGGTGTATGTTAATTGCATGGGAAGTCAGTGAGTAAACTGAATCTAATAAAAGTTATACAAAGGAGAAAAGGACTTCAAATATAAACATATCCCAACCCTAATTTCTTGGCAAGGTTTTTTTTGATACAACAGCTCCTCAACATATGCATTGACAGTATGCATGTTTTTAGGAGTGAGAATTTACAAAATTGGACCAGGGACCCGTTTTTGAAAATGTATTTTAAATAAAACGCATAATAACATATTAAATATATATTAACAGACATTAACTTAATACAGAATGCTTGCTTTTTGACTGCACTTGTCTGTACTGTTGTAAAAAAAACATACATTAAAATCTTCTTTTCCTTTTGGCTTTTCCCTTCAGGGGTTGCCACAGCGAATCATATGCCTCCATCTAAACCTGTCCTCTGCATCCTCTGCTCTTACACCTTCATGTCTGCTTAACTACATCCATAAATCTCCGTCTTTGGTCTTCCTCTACACTTCCTGCCTGGCATTTGGAAGCTCAGCATCCTTCTGCCAATATACTCACTACCTCTCCTCTGGACATGTAACTTTATCTCTAAAGCCTATAATATGTGCTGTCCCTCTGATTTACTCATTATGGGACTGCTTTGCGAAGCAAGCAGGCACATATTAGTATTCTACCTAGGACAGTGGTTTATTATGGGACTGCTTGCGAAGCAAGCAGGCACATATTGTTATTCTACCTAGGACAGTGGTTTATTTTTGTTGTTAATATTATTATGGGACTGCTTTGCGAAGCAAGCAGGCACATATTGTTATTCTACCTAGGACAGTGGTTTATTTTTCTTGTTGTTATTATTATTATTATGGGACTGCTTTGCGAAGCAAGCAGGCACATATTGTTATTCTACCTAGGACAGTGGTTTATTTTTCTTGTTGTTATTATGGGACTGCTTTGCGAAGCAAGCAGGCACATATTGTTATTCTACCTAGGACAGTGGTTTATTTTTCTTGTCGTTATTATTATTATATATTATTCCACGATTTTTCCGCTAAAATGCGGCCCGTACCGTACATCGCACCGGCACAAATGAGGTATCAAACGATGCGGCTCGATCTGACTCGCTGCGCTATTATTTTTCTAAGAATTCCCAGTTACCTTGGCGACGCTATTCCCAAAAAACTCCCAAATTAACTCCCCATTGGGAATGAATGGGAAAAAAATCACACTTCAAGCACCTTTTTCCAAGACACGCTGCGCGCGCATACGTTATCCGACCGATACGAATTTTAGCTCATTTTGTAGGAATTTTTCCCATCTTTAGCTCAGTGTCGAAATCTTTTTTAAGGAATGAAAGCCCCCCCCCTGTTCGGGTTCAAAGACAGTGGCTGAATTAGCTTTCTCACACACTCTGTTGGCTAATTAGCCATCCAGTGCCGGGAACCAAATAATGTATTAGAAAAAATTTCACTTCAACTCGTCACCACTGCCACAATCTTTTGTCACTAGACGTCAAATTCTCACATTTTGTAGTCACGAGTGTCTTCTTTCAGACAAACTAACTTTTATTTGGTTAAGGTGTCATTTAGTACCTTTATTTTCCCTTTAAGCGAGTAGAAGTTGGACTCTCTCGCCTATCTCTCCCATGTTAATTTGGGCGACTTCTTCCTCTTCATTTCGAATAAATCATAAGTTTTCAACCTGCTCTCATTTGGTCATTTTTCATCCGATTAAGAAAATGAGAACATGCTCGTGTTCCCCAAACCCTTGCCGTTCTAACGAGCCATTTCTTGAATCTGTATCTTCAACCGTTAAGTCGTGAGAGGCTCTTCTTTGAGGTGTGCGTCTCTCATTCAATCTCAATTCAATGTGGGTGCGTGACGTCACTTCAACTCGTCACCATGGCAACAATCTTTTGTCACTAGACGTCAAATTCTCACATTTTGTAGTCACGAGTGTCTTCTTTCAGACAAACTAACTTTTATTTGGCTAAGGTGTCATTTAGTACCTTTATTTTCACCTTAAGCAAGAGAAGTCGGACTAATTCGCCTGTCTTTTACACGTTAATTTCAGGCGCCTTGCTCTCTCCATTTCTGATAAATCATAAGTTTTCAATCTGCTCTCATTTGGTCATTTTTTATCCGTTTAAGAAAATGAGAACATGCTCGTGTTCCTCAAACCCTTGCCGTTCTAACGAGTCATTTCTTGAATCTGTATCTTCAACCGTTAAGTCGTGAGAGGTTTTTGTTGAAGGGATGCTTCTCTCATGCAATCTCAATGGAATGTGGGGCGCGTGACGGCTCCAAGTCAAAAATGGATGTGCGCTCTTAAAGTGACAGTGACATATTTTTAGATTATGGTTAATTTACACATTTCTTGACCGATTCCAGTCATTTAAATTTTAAACTGTTCAGCTCATTTACATTTTTTTAAATACATTTTCAGGGACAGTGAGATACTTTTAGTTGATGTTGTTTATGGTTAACTTCCACATTTCTTGACCGATTCCAGTGGTTTAAATTTTAAACTGTTCAGCTCATTACCAAAGAGTCAGCAGTCCCATTCAAAATTTCCGCGGGAATTTTTCTAGTTATTATTATTATATATTATTCCAGCGATTTTTCCGCTAAAATGCGGCCCGTACCGTACATCGCACCGGCACAAATGAGGTATCAAACGATGCGGCTCGATCTGACTCGCTGCGCTATTATTTTTCTAAGAATTCCCAGTTACCTTGGCGACGCTATTCCCAAAAAACTCCCAAATTAACTCCCCATTGGGAATGAATGGGGAAAAATCACACTTCAAGCACCTTTTTCCAAGACACGCTGCGCGCGCATACGTTATCCGACCGATACGAATTTTAGCTCATTTTGTAGGAATTTTTCCCATCTTTAGCTCAGTGTCGAAATCTTTTTTAAGGAATGTAAGCTCTCCCCTCTGTGCGGGTTCAAAGACAGTGAGCAAACAGTAGACAAATAGCCTTCTCCCATTGTTGTGTATTGCAAGTGCCAGAGTGGAGCAATTAACTTTAGAGTGGCGGGAACAAATAAATGTACTTCCAAAAGTTTCACTTCAACTCATCACCATGGCCACAATCTTTGCTCACTAGACATCAAATTCTCACATTTTGTAGTCACGAGTGTCTTCTTTCAGACAAACTAACTTTTATTTGGCTAAGGTGTCATTTAGTACCTTTATTTTCACTTTATGCGAGGACAAGTCGGATGAACTCGCCTATCTCTTCCATGTTAAATTCAGGCGCCTTTCGCTCTTCATTTCTGATAAATCATAAGTTTTCAACCTGCTCTCATTTGGTCATTTTTCATCCGATTAAAAAAATGAGAACATGCTCGTGTTCCCCAAACCCTTGCCGTTCTAACGAGCCATTTCTTGAATCTGTATCTTCAACCGTTAAGTCGTGAGAGGCTTTTGTTCAAGGGGTGCGTCTCTCATACAATCTCAATGGAATGTGAGGCGCGTGACGGCTCCAAGTCAAAAATGTGTGTGCGCTCTTAAAGTGACAGTGAGATATTTTTAGTTTCTGTTGATTATGGTTAACTTCCACATTTCTTGACCGATTTTTGTCGTTTAAATTTTAAACTCTTCAGCTCATTTACATTTTTTTAAATACATTTTCAGGGACAGTGAAATACTTTTAGTTGATGTTGATTATGGTTAACTTCCACATTTCTTGAGCGATTCCAGTGGTTTAAATTTTAAACTGTTCAGCTCATTTACAAGAGTCAGCAGTCCCATTCAAAATTTCCGCGGGAATTTTTCTAGTTATGGGACTGCTTTGCGAAGCAAGCAGGCACATATTGTTATTCTACCTAGGACAGTGGTTTATTTTTCTTGTCGTTATTATTATTATATATTATTCCACGATTTTTCCGCTAAAATGCGGCCCGTACCGTACATCGCACCGGCACAAATGAGGTATCAAACGATGCGGCTCGATCTGAATCGCTGCGCTATTATTTTTCTAAGAATTCCCAGTTACCATGGCGACGCTATTCCCAAAAAACTCCCAAATTAACTCCCCATTGGGAATGAATGGGAAAAAAATCACACTTCAAGCACCTTTTTCCAAGACACGCTGCGCGCGCATACGTTATCCGACCGAAACGAATTTTAGCTCATTTTGTAGGAATTTTTCCCATCTTTAGCTCAGTGTCGAAATCTTTTTTAAGGAATGAAAGCCCCCCCCCCTGTTCGGGTTCAAAGACAGTGGCTGAATTAGCTTTCTCACACACTCTGTTGGCTAATTAGCCATCCAGTGCCGGGAACCAAATAATGTATTACAAAAAATTTCACTTCAACTCGTCACCACTGCCACAATCTTTTGTCACTAGACGTCAAATTCTCACATTTTGTAGTCACGAGTGTCTTCTTTCAGACAAACTAACTTTTATTTGGTTAAGGTGTCATTTAGTACCTTTATTTTCCCTTTAAGCTCGGACAAGTCGGACCAACTCGCCTATCTCTGCCATGTTAATTTCAGGCGCCTTGCTCTCTCCATTTCTGATAAATCATAAGTTTTCAACCTGCTCTCATTTGGTCATTTTTTATCCGATTAAGAAAATGAGAACATGCTCGTGTTCCCCAAACCCTTGCCGTTCTAACGAGCCCTTTCTTGAATCTGTATCTTCAACCGTTAAGTCGCGAGAGGCTTTTGTTGAAGGGGTGCTTCTCTCATTCAATCTCAATGCAATGTGGGTGCGTGACGTCACTTCAACTCGTCACCATGGCAACGATCTTTTGTCACTAGACGTCAAATTCTCACAATTTGTAGTCACGAGTGTCTTCTTTCAGACAAACTAACTTTTATTTGGCTAAGGTGTCATTTAGTACCTTTATTTTCACCTTAAGCAAGAGAAGTCGGACTAATTCGCCTGTCTTGTACATGTTAATTTCAGGCGCCTTCCTCTCTCCATTTCTGATAAATCATAAGTTTTCAACCTGCTCTCATTTGGTCATTTTTTATCCGATTAAGAAAATGAGAACATGCTCGTGTTCCCCAAACCCTTGCCGTTCTAACGAGCCCTTTCTTGAATCTGTATCTTCAACCGTTAAGTCGCGAGAGGCTTTTGTTGAAGGGGTGCTTCTCTCATTCAATCTCAATGCAATGTGGGTGCGTGACGTCACTTCAACTCGTCACCATGGCAACGATCTTTTGTCACTAGACGTCAAATTCTCACATTTTGTAGTCACGAGTGTCTTCTTTCAGACAAACTAACTTTTATTTGGCTAAGGTGTCATTTAGTACCTTTATTTTCACCTTAAGCAAGAGAAGTCGGACTAATTCGCCTGTCTTGTACATGTTAATTTCAGGCGCCTTCCTCTCTCCATTTCTGATAAATCATAAGTTTTCAACCTGCTCTCATTTGGTCATTTTTTATCCGATTAAGAAAATGAGAACATGCTCGTGTTCCCCAAACCCTTGCCGTTCTAACGAGCCATTTCTTGAATCTGTATCTTCAACCGTTAAGTCGTGAGAGGCTTTTGTACAAGGGGTGCTTCTCTCATGCGATCTCAATGGAATGTGGGGCGCGTGACGTCTCCAAGTCAAAAATGTATGTGCTCTTAAAGTGACAGTGACATATTTTTAGATTATGGTTAACTTCCACATTTCTTGACCGATTCCAGTCATTTAAATTTTAAAATGTTCAGCTCATTTACATTTTTTAAAATACATTTTCAGGGACAGTGAGATACTTTTAGTTGATGTTGATTATGGTTAACTTCCACATTTCTTGAGCGATTCCAGTGGTTTAAATTTTAAACTGTTCAGCTCATTACCAAAGAGTCAGCAGTCCCATTCAAAATTTCCGCGGGAATTTTTCTAGTTATTATATATTATTCCACGATTTTTCCGCTAAAATGCGGCCCGTACCGTACATCGCACCGGCACAAATGAGGTATCAAACGATGCGGCTCGATCTGACTCGCTGCGCTATTATTTTTCTAAGAATTCCCAGTTACCTTGGCGACGCTATTCCCAAAAAACTCCCAAATTAACTCCCCATTGGGAATGAATGGGAAAAAAATCACACTTCAAGCACCTTTTTCCAAGACACGCTGCGCGCGCATACGTTATCCGACCGATACGAATTTTAGCTCATTTTGTAGGAATTTTTCCCATCTTTAGCTCAGTGTCGAATCTTTTTTAAGGAATGAAAGCCCCCCCCCCTGTTCGGGTTCAAAGACAGTGGCTGAATTAGCTTTCTCACACACTCTGTTGGCTAATTAGCCATCCAGTGCCGGGAACCAAATAATGTATTTGAAAAAATTTCACTTCAACTCGTCACCATGGCCACAATCTTTTGTCACTAGATGTCAAATTCTCACATTTTGTAGTCACGAGTGTCTTCTTTCAGACAAACTAACTTTTATTTGGTTAAGGTGTCATTTAGTACCTTTATTTTCCCTTTAAGCTCGGACAAGTCGGACCAACTCGCCTATCTCTGCCATGTTAATTTCAGGCGCCTTCCTCTCTCCATTTCTGATAAATCATAAGTTTTCAACCTGCTCTCATTTGGTCATTTTTTATCCGATTAAGAAAATGAGAACAAACCCTTGCCGTTCTAACGAGCCATTTCTTGAATCTGTATCTTCAACCGTTAAGTCGTGAGAGGCTCTTCTTTGAGGTGTGCGTCTCTCATTCAATCTCAATGGAATGCAACCAATCTTGACGATAGTTGGGTGTGGTCTTCTCTCGTTTCCCCGATTGGTTCGTTTTCTGCTTGTCTGTGCTGTGGCCAATGAGAGACGCTTGAATGACACTAATTTAGAAGTTTGTCGACGACCTACTCCTCCCATTTCATCTCGTCTGAGGTAAGTTGCAAGGCAATTGTTTGTAGTCTGGTGAATAATGCTAAATAAGTGTGATTTTGCAAGTTTTCCCCATCCTAAACTACATCACGTTAATACTGGCGATGTATTGAAACGTATTTGATGTGTTTGAACGTTATGTTTTATGCTGCTGTTTTAACAAGATTGGAAACGTTAAGTGCTAGAGATGGTAACCTACATGCTAGCTGCACCTGCTAGCGCTAGCAAAGAGCTAGCAGATGTTACATTAAAGTTTTAATGTGCAGTAAAAAAAAACTAAGAAAAGTTTGAGTAGGCTCTAAATCTCAATTGTATACATCTCTCGTTGCTACAATATACAGTAAGGCTTTTGTCTCGTCTGTCGTCGACGTGGGGGGGGTTGAGTGGAGTGTCGACGGTGTAGCGGAGCGGCGCCAATGAGGGATTTCGGAAGTGTACGTTTTTAATGCTTCATACACATCTGAGAATAACTACAAATTTGATCTTGAATCTTTACTTTTGACTCTGTCATGGCAAGTTTTTTTTCTTTGCTGTAGCAGCATGCCGCGGAAGGGGAAGCGTTCAGAGGCAGCCAAGCGCCAATGGAAGAAGCTGGACCTTGCTGCTCTGGAACTGAGCCCAAACAGCGCACCCCAGCATGTACTTTACCTCTATTGAATTCTTTGTTAATGTGCAATACACAATATTTCAGCCTACAAATACAGAATCAGGCAGAAAAATTAGCTTAAAAGCCTTGTGTAAAAAGCAGTCTGTTTATGCAAGACACTAGTAGTAATGTTAAAAAATCCTTTATTAAAAATGGACTACCAACGTGTTTCAACACAAGCTTGTCTTCATCAGGGCACAGTTTTACGAATATAGAGTGTATGACGTGATTTGTGCAGTGCTTTATTCATGTCAAAATAATTCTGAATAGAATTTTGATGAAGTCTGTTTTCTACAATATTTCAAATATTCTAAGAAGTTTTCAAACTACTGATGTCTAAAATAAACTCACTAACATTGATCACAAACTTGTGAGATGCCTATCCTGGACACAGATATTTCACATGTTATATTTAATAACTGCAGACCTGGTCTATTGCATGACTGTGGGAGGAACAGTTGAAATGATAATGTCAAGCCAATAATTGTGTTAACACTTGACAGTAGTTGGAGTACATTATATTTATCAGTAGATGGTGCTGTTGTGAAGTTAGGCTTGTACAATCTGCTGCCTTTTTGCTCATGTATTTGATCAGAAAATTCTACCAAATTTGATCAATTGTGACTGTATTTCAGACACAAACAAAAGTATCAGTTAGTCAGTCCTTGAATCTCTTTCGTGATTAATAATTTCATTAATAAACCTGGCCTGAATTAACATCACTTGTATATACAAAAGACCTGGTCAATTTTTATTGAAACTAACTTAACCATTACAACCTATGTTTGCTTTTTACTCTGCATTAAGGTGACTGCACATGCCTACAATTGTAATGTCTATGTTTTAGGTGTCCTCTGTTGGTGCCAAGGCTCTGGTACCAGGTCAGTCATCATTTTAATTGCTTTTGCAGCAGTTTTACAATTGATTATTTAAAAATTTCCAATATTTTGCAGGTTCATATACACTCAAAGTGTAACTTGTACTGTGCATTGTCAGCAATTTAAGTTGTGAGACTTGACATGGTATTCATGGTGTGTGCATCATTTTAGGCAGAGGCACTGGCTGGCGCCACAGAGTTCGGGAATGGCCAGTTTCAACTGTGACTGGGCGGAGGCACAAACTGGTCATTCCATCACTGAACCAGGACAACAAGGTATGTTTTATAATAAACTGCCTGTAAAACAAATTAACCTTCATTTGTCTTTTTTTTTATTTTTTAAATACTTAAAAAAAAAAAAATTCAATGACTTCTTCTTTTTTTTTTTCTTTAATAGTTTGTCCTGGTTGTTGGTGACTCCCACCTGCGAGCCATTGCCGATGGGGTTGTGAAGCTGCCGGAGGGACATTTCTCTTTTGGCGTGATGTCCACCCCGGGTGCCAGTGCCTCCGAGTTGCGTGCTGAGGTGCTGAATGCTGTTCTGCCTCGGTCACCCGAGGCGGTCTGCATTTTGGCTCCCAGCAACAACTTGGGCCGCCCCATCGCTGAGGCAGCGGCTGACTTTGGCCAGTTTTTGCGCACCGTCTGCAGCCGCTGGCCCAACATAAGTTCACACATTTCCTTCATATAGTTCATACATTTACATTTCAAGTATGTACTTGCATGATATGTCAAATATGTTCTGTTTAAAATACATTTCAGCCTTTTCCCGTAGTTAAGCAGTTGATGAATATTAATGAAAGTTCATCTTGCTCCAGATGTATATTTTACTTTTTTAAACTTTGTGCAGGTTGTTGTCCTGGACTTCCCCCCTCGTCTGACCATCGAGCTGGCCCAGCAGGACCTTTTACGCCAGGAGTACCACCGGGTGGCAGCAATTATGGGTACGTTCCATGTTGAAAATTGTTTTCACACACAAAGTTCTACTTTTCTTTACGTCACCTCCTGATCTGATTTTTGTGTCTCAGCGGGACTCTTGAACTAATAATGTTTTTTTTCTTTGTTACTGTAGGTATTCACTACCTATCTGTTGCTGGCCACTTCCCGCTGTCACAGCTTCACTTGTGGTGTAGAGACGGGGTAAGTACATTAGTTGTTGCAAAAAACAAACAAACATTTTATTAGTGCTCCTCCTATCAAAAGTATGTTTGCAGATATATAATATTTATTTCTGATCATGTCTGGAAGGTACACCTCAGTGACAGTGATGGGATGCCGGTGCTTGCGCGGTTGCTGTGGGATGCTGTCAACATGCGGATGGAGAGGACTGCTTTCTGATAAATCATAAGTTTTCAACCTGCTCTCATTTGGTCATTTTTTATCCGATTAAGAAAATGAGAACATGCTCGTGTTCCCCAAACCCTTGCCGTTCTAACGAGCCATTTCTTGAATCTGTATCTTCAACCGTTAAGTCGTGAGAGGCTTTTGTACAAGGGGTGCTTCTCTCATGCGATCTCAATGGAATGTGGGGCGCGTGACGTCTCCAAGTCAAATGTGCGTGCGTGAATGTGCATGTTTCTTAAAGGGACAGTAAGATACTTTTAGTTGATGTTGATTATAGTTAACTTCCACATTTCTTGACCGATTCCAGTCGTTTAAATTTTAAACTGTTCAGCTCATTTACATTTTTTTATGGACAGTAAGATACTTTTAGTTGATGTTGATTATGGTTAACTTCCACATTTCTTGAGCGATTCCAGTGGTTTAAATTTTAAACTGTTCAGCTCATTACCAAAGAGTCAGCAGTCCCATTCAAAATTTCCGCGGGAATTTTTCTAGTTTCTTATCTTATCCATCCTGATCACTCCCAAAGAGAACCCTTAGCATCTTCATTTCTGCCACCTCCAGCTCAGCCTCCTGTCTTTTCCTCAGTGGCACTGTCTCCAGACCAAACATCACTGTTCTCACCACAGTTTTTAAACCTTTCCTTTCATTTTAGCTGAAACTCTTCTATCACACTTTTCTCCAACCGTTCCAGCCTGCCTGCACATGCTTCTTCTTTTATTTTCCACACACTCCATTGCTCTGGACTGTTGACCCTAAATACTTAAACTCATCCACCTTCTTGGTCTCTTCTCCCTTTAACCTCACTCATCCACTTGAGCCACTCTCATTCACACACAGATAATCCGTATTGCTACGGCTAACCTTCATTCCCCTCCTTTCCAGGGCAAACCTCTACGCCTCTAGCTTCTCCTCCACCCGTTCCCTGCTCTCACTACAGATCACATTGTCATCTGCAAATATCATAGTCCATGGAGATTCCTGTCTAACCTCATCTGTCACCCTGTCCATTACCATAGCGAACAAAAAGGGGCTCAGAGCTGTTCGCTGATGTAGTCCCACCTCCATCTTGAATTCCTTTGTTACACCTACAGCACACTTCACCCCAATGTCTTACAGTCCTCATACATGTCCTGCACCACTTGAACATACTTCTCTCCCACTCCAGACTTCCTCATACAAAACCACAATTTCTCTCTGGACAACCTGTCTTAAGCTTTCTCACAAAGACACAATGCATCTCCTTCTGGCCTTCTCTGTACTTCTCTATCAACATCCTCAAAGCAAATCCTGCGTCTGTTGTACTCTGTTTTTTTTTGGCATGAAACCATACTGCTGCTCACAAATGTTCACCTCTGCCCTCAGTCTAGCTTCCACAACTCTTTCCTATAGCTTCATTGTGTGGCTCATCAGCTTTATTCCTCTGTAGTTGCCAGAACTCTGCACATCTCCCTTGTTCTTAAAAATGGGCACCAGCCCACTTCTCCATTCCCCAGGCATCTTCTCACTATCTAAGATCCTGTTGAACAACCCATGTACAGATCAGTCTCTCCCTTATTACTGTCCAACCCAAGAAAAAAAAAGAAGAAGAAAATTACTGTCCAACCCAGCATACAAGTCATCGTAAGCCCCTTGTTTGGCCTTTGTCACTTCTACTTTCACCTTACGCTGCATCTCCCTGTACGCCTGTCTACTTTCTTCAGTCCTCTCAGTGTCCCACTTCTTCTTAGTTAACCTCTTTCTCTGGATCCACTTATGCACCTCCTTATTCCACCACCAAGTCTCCTTATCTCCTTTCCTTCCAGATGACACACCAAGGATTCTCCTAACTACGAGTACGGGTGCAATGGTTTCAGATTTTGGCGTACGATTATAGGCTGAGAACAAATCGCCCTGGATGTTGTACTTCTATGAAGAACGTACACAAGCGGTGTGACTTGAATGCGCCAGCTAACATGCTCAATGTCATCAAGAAGTTGCCTTACAAGCTCAGGGATAAGTGGAGAACTGTTGCATTTGACTTTCAAGAAAATCATAGGAGAAGAGCAATGTTCTGAAAGGCAAGTGAAGATTGCTATTGATCCCATATTTGGTGACATACAGGATGCCCCAACACTTGGGAGGATTACTACTAGTAGCATAGGAAGGCCTATGCAACAACAACCAGAGGGAATAGTTGGAACAAAGGAAGCAAACAAATACAGCAGCAGCAGTGTTACGGATTATGTTGTTTCGTGGCCGTTTGTTTTTTTTGTGTGTGTGTGTTTGTGAGTGGTGAACGTCAGGCTGTGGAAGCGCGCCTCCTGATTGGTGGTGTGCCACCTACTATTAAAGACCTCTGTCGCCTCAAGTCAATGCTCGATTTTTGGTTCAGCCCTTGGCCCCACGCAGTCCCTGTGCCTCTTTCGTTTGTTTGGTTTTGTATTAGTGTCCGCTGTCTTTCGTGGGGTGCACCATTCGCCATAAACTCGACATTTCATTAATTGTCCATTTCCCATTCTTTGACTTAGGACCTTCGCCATAACCGTCGTTATCTTATTCGTGCAGTCAGTATTCATTTGGGTGCACTTTGACAGTTGGTGATTCGGGAGCGGTGGCTCCATTTTGTCTAGTTTTCGTGAGGTGTAGGGTCTGTGTGTCCGTGTTCTCTCCATGTCCACCCGTCTTGTCCCCACCTTTCTGCTACTCCCCTCCTCCATGTGTGCTACCCACGCGATAAACATCAATTACGTGCCACCCAGCATGTAACAAGCAACAACATAACAAATACAGAAAAGAAAAAGCTCAAAGATGGAACTGAGGAGACTTGTCTTAATTACAAAAGAGGAAGTAACATGCTGGAGTCATGCAGTCTATTGGAGGAAGAGGCGCACAATGAGAAGTTGGAATTCTTGAAGACAAATGGAGATTGCTTTGGTTTCATGTGCACAGGAAAACATCTCTTCTGTAAAATATGTGGACTACGACATCCCAGCTTGCTGCACATCCATCAAAAGGAAAATATTGATATTGAGAAAGACAATAGCCCATCAGTTAACACTAAGGATACAGCTATGGTGGTGCCGGTGACCAAGACTTCAAGCTGGCAATAGTACCAGTGAAACCAAAGTCAATCAAAGGTCAAAAGGTCATGAAAACCTATGCCTTTTTGGACCCAGGGAGTTCTGCTTCCTTCTGTACGACAAGTCTTTTTTCTTATTGTCCCAACCAAAGCCATTTTTTTCTTCAGTTCTGAAGCCAGGGGAAATGAGGTGAAGAAGTTGTCTGTAGTAAGGGTGTGACCCTCTAGTGCAGTGGTCCCCAACCACCGGGTCATGGACCGGTCCTGGGCCGTGGGTCACTTTGGACCGGGCCCCGGTGGGCCGCATGGTTGAAAGAATAAAAAAACTTACTGTACTTGTGGTTAATTGATTAGCCGAGACTTAAACATATTTTATTTTTTAAAGTGACTGGATTCTCTCTGTTTACGACGGACTCTTGACGCATGTCAGATGCTAATGATTTCAGTCGACAAGTTAGCAAAATGAATAAAAAACAGACATATTTGGAAAGTTTCTTTGCAACAGAAAAAATGCCCTGAGATAACACAGGAGCCTATGACCAAGAAGAAAAAGAAAGGTGCATGGACTTACAGCTACAGGTGATTACCACGCATGATGGCCCACTCTGCGGCAAGCGGCTCTTTAGCGTTATGGTGAGTGAGTTATTCATTGACTTTAGATTTGTTCTGTAGTGCCTTGTTATGTTGCCGCATTTAAGGAGGGCACTGTTAATTTAGTTACATAAAAATGTGGCTTCACATTTATTGTTATATCTACAAAATACCCCAGTTTTTGTGTTGCTCGTATCATTTGTAAGCATTACCATAGTGACCTCACCATATTAAAGCATTGTTGTTACCATTGTTATGGTGTTTGTGCTGCTAGTATAGGTACATTAAAATACATAGTGGATTTACATTTGTTTTGTAGCCTTTTATTAATCAGCCGCTGAACAGCCAAGCTCCGCGCCCCCACCGCCAACCCACTGGGTTGCCGGTCCGCGAAAATTGTGGATTTGTATGAACTGGTCCGTGGTGGAAAAAAGGTTGTTGACCACTGCTCTAGTGAATTGCACATCCCTAAGACACCGCGCATGCCGGGTTTGTCTCCCGCTGTCCCCACGGAGGCTTCCCAGTGTTGACTTCAAGTTTCGACATCACATAGCGACCATATTTTGATGGTGTATTTGGCCAACTTCTGGGCATGTATTGATGAAAGAAGCAGTGGCCCCTGAAAGAGACCAGCTGCTCGTCGATGCACAACTCCCAGCCAAGGTTGAACATCCGTGGGAGTAGACAGTTCCACGTCCTCCAATGCTCCAGAATTGAGGACATCTTGTCTCATGATGACACTGTGGCCTCATGAACTTGTCATCGAATCGTAAGATGCGACTTATATTTATAAATCTTACGTGTGGCATTGTCTCTGCAGAAATGGGGGCTCCTGTCTATATGTGCCAAAGGCGGATTGTTGCCTTGTGCTCCGGTTTGTATACACCAGCCAGGATCAGCAACCCTAGGTACGCTCGCAGGTCCTGTGTTTTCACTGGAAAATCACGTTATTGTTCAATGTGTCCTTAAAGGTTTGTTATTTGGACAATGCGCTGGATGATCTCTTCATTGAAAAAACAATTGAACGCTGTCACGGTGCTGATCCTGGCTATGGCATAGGTCGTTGCCCTGGGCATTGGTATTGTAGGGGGGTTAAAAGGTCATTGTGGATCGGAGACCACACGATTTTCCCGTTTTTCGATTGCCAGTTGCCCTTGTACGCCATTGTTTACCTCTTCGCCATCCTCGCCCGCCTCGTCCTCGTCTGTAATGGCGACACCAGGAAATAACAAAAAGCAGGAGACACATTAATGTAAGTATGTTAATATTTATTGAATGTCATAGTAATTCTAATGGTCTTAGCAAATGTTCTATACTTTGGCAGAAATTGGCACAGTTTTAGTAAACGCTCGCTATTGTTACAGCACGCAGCTGCGGCAGCTCGAGGTTCTTCAACGTTTTTCTCCAACTGGGTTAACCGGATCTACCTCATATTTGCTCAGAAGAGTGTTTAGGCCTTCATGATGTTACAACACGCAGTTTGTGAGTTTTTGGGAATCACTGTGGGCGTGGCAACGCACTGTTTGCCAAGAAAACACAAATTTTAAGGGCCTAAACATGCACAAAAACTCATGAAACTTGGCACATACATTTGGCCTGGCAAATGTGTGCAATTTAAAAAATTACTCGCTAGCAACCCCTAAAAAATCTTTAATGAAGCAGCCCCAGTTGTACGTTTCAGCAAGATCTATGAAAATTTGGAGGTATATGAAGGAGCCAAAGACAAAAAAGTTTCTTGGAGCCATATGTAGGGTTGGGTACCGATAGTCGGTACTAATACAGCACCAGATCTGACTTAAGCGGTAGGCCTGCGATTTCAGTCATTTTGGCCAGGGATTTCATGGTGGCCCCATGTGGGAAAAACAGATGGGGCTACGTTAAGACAAAGTTGATGTTCCAACACTTAAAGCAAATATTGAAGACATTAAAGATCAAATAACAGCTGCAGTGCAATCAACAACACGGTGGGCTGCAACATTCTGAGGTTTTGGGAGGAATTCTCATATCAGCTTGATGTTGTCCATGCTTCCAGTGGGAGCCACATTAAGCACTTGTGCAACATGAAACAAAAAAACTAGAAGGTATGTACAACACCAATTCACTGTCCAAGCTACAGATTTCTATTGTTTGTTGTTGTTGTTTATTGTTTGAAATATCGCGTAATGACTTTGGTGTATTCTTTTCGAATCAGCCTGTACTTTTAGCCAATTTTTGCAGGTGGGCTCAAGTTAAGCCTCATATGGGCCTTGGCTAAAACCCACATGGGCAACCCAGCTTTCTCCCATCTGGGGCCCACTCAAGCTGGGCTGAATATGGTTTTCCTGATTGTACCCATAAGGGCTCATTTCACAGTGATGCCACACAGTTATTTTGTTACAAGCTTTAATAACAAGGAGACCAGTAATACAATCAATTACCTTTTATATTAGTATTGAACGCCAAAGAACAACAAATGGTCAGTGTTCCCTCACTGTCAAATGGAATTATTCATTTTCCACCTCAAATGAACCTGGAGCCTAACCCTAACCCCTTTTTCAGGGCAGGGTCAGCTACGGCAAAAAGATAACTCTTATCTTTATAAAAACGATACAGAATTTAATTATGGGAGCTAACAGTAGCACAACTTTGAACAGAATGCAGCCCTCTTCGCAATATCCACCACTTCTAAATGTCTTTCTTAAACAAAATTTGGAAACAAAAACGGTGGTGCATACAAACTGGCACCCTGAATCGCAATCCCTGCCTAACTCCAATCTTAACTCCCATAATCCCATTCTTCCGTTTCACTTGCCTAATCCCCATCCTATAGGGTCACCAACTGCTAATAAGATCAAGGCGGGGACAAGGGGTATGTGTCTGAGGGACAATGTGGGACACACCTCAGCGATGCAGAGGCCCCTCCC
Organism: Vanacampus margaritifer; assembly: GCF_051991255.1. Taxonomy (NCBI): domain Eukaryota; kingdom Metazoa; phylum Chordata; class Actinopteri; order Syngnathiformes; family Syngnathidae; genus Vanacampus; species Vanacampus margaritifer. The sequence goes on along the minus strand of NC_135441.1, from coordinate 2,419,357 downwards.
CATGGGCAGACTCACTGATGGTGGTTTAACCATTACTAGCACATAAATCAGGGCTGCAGGCCAATATTTTTTTGTGAGGAGCGCTGCAGCCCCCAATTTAACATTTTAGGAGCACAGGAAGAAAATTTAGGGGTGCACACGTAAATTGACTTGCAAAGTAAACATTCACATTTCACAGCATTTTCATTATATTACTGATAAATTCTACGGTGTTTTTGATGAATATTTTCTGTACAAGTGCCTACACATCATACACCGTAAATATACATTTACATCTTAAATACTAAAAATGTCAAGTTAATGTTTAGACCAGAAGTGCAAGTATTATCAAAAATGTTCACACTCTGCACGTTTGTGTGTATCAACAAAAGAATGTGCAGTGGTAGCCTGTAGGTTTTGTTATGATTTCATAGCTGTATTCATGGCTATGGTTCATACTCAAATCATTAAAACAAACTCATTAAATTTGAACACATTAATATTAATGCTTTAAAGGATAACAAAATTATTACAATATGTACTGACATTCATGCAATGCACCAGCTCAATTAGAATGTTTTGTTTACTTATTGCCATCCCCAAACGGTGCCACTGATCGTATGAAGACAAAGTTTGCCACTTGAATGTGACTTGGGATGCCGCATCACAAGTGAAGTGTTTACAAAGTGTTGACATTTAACTGTTTCAATTTATATTTTAACTGTTTCAATTTAATTATACATGTGTAGAAGTAGATGAACATATGTTAACCCAACCAGATGTGTAGGAAAGGTTGTGATAAGGATTGCTTATGATATCATCTCTGTTTGAAGTCTCTCTGTTCTGTTCCATGAAACACAGAGGGGGCCAAAAGTTTCTGTTTATCAGGAAAGGTTGAGGTGCCAAGCGCTTCTGCTCCTCAGCTCGTCCTGTCGTAAAATCGTATAGGGTCCAGAATCTCTCTACATCAAAGACTCTGGTCGGGAAGTACTGTTTTTTGTCACATCTCTGCTAGAGGTTCAAAGGAGAGCATAGGCGGGGCTGAATGTAACAACTGTTGTATAAAGATGCTACAAGATTGTCATCCCGGCACACACACTGGACAGCGATCACCATTTTTCAGTGAGGTCTCTGTGTGTCTTTTGAAAGCTTTTAAAATAAAAAACTTGCAAGAAACTTCTTCATCGATCTCATTTATAATTTATTTGAACACGCAATAGATTACAAAATCCAGGTAATCCTTACAAAGTGGTGACCCCGACGATTCTTTGACTTGTTCCAGCTGTAGCGTTAATGGATGGATGGAATTTCTGGCGCCATATTAATTGAACGGTAAGTGGAGGCATTTATCCACGTAGAGAAATTCTGTCTGTTTGGGATCGCTACTGGTGTTCGTCTTCTGAATTGGCTAAATTGTATATGAGATCTGAGTGAACAAGTAATAGTGGAGTTTGAAGTCGTTTTTTGGTTACAAAGGGACACAAAGTCCTTGATTTTTGATTTTCCTACGACATTTGTACTATACATACGTGTTGACGGTCTTGTTTACGGAAGTACGTCACGTTGGATTCAGCGCTGCTGTGAGTGAGACAGCATTAAGGACAGGTTGAAGAGAACGGCTATGTTTGTTTTTGTTGTTTGTTATTTTTGTTGTTTAGCCGCTCGCGAAGAAATCTGTAGATCTAGATATAACTTATTATTCGACGAAGCCACGGTGTATTGTATTTTGTGAAATCCGTGCACTTTGGAGATATTTGTGTTCGTCTGTGGTTATTTTATTTTTTGGAGGAGAGATGTGCAACGTTGCTGAATAAATTTGATCTGTTGAATTGTGATACCATAAGTGAGACGTAACTGACTTCCGGTTCATACTCGGAACATGTTGTTGGTTACACAAGTTGCAAACGCTTCCGAGGTCGGTTTAGGAGTTTTGCCCGCTAGGCGGAGACGGCAGTTGAAGATTTTAATGAATGATTGGATGCGCGTGTGTTCAGAAAAAGGATGGATGCCGTCGCTACAACCTACGGTGTCTGATTTCGTTGATGAAATCGGTTGAACTTGCTTGTGCGAAGAAACGGCGAGCGCTGGATAAGCAGGTAAAAGAAACGTCTATTTTGTCTTCAAATGGAAGAAGGGTCAGACAGAACTTAAAGAAAGTGGATCAGATGATGGTTTATGCTAGAATGTTAGCGTTGGGTAGCTCTGTGAAAGTTGCCCGGATGGCGATGTTAAGTGATTTTGAGAACAAAGAGGCTGATGCTAAGCTAGCGGCTCCGCCGGCGTACGAGTTGCCACGCGCGGGGGATGAGTTGTCCCCTATAAACCCGTTTACTGAATCTCCATATAGTACTGCTGTTCAGATGCTGCACGATTTGCAGGCACCTGTATTAACTGTAAATTCAGGTCGTCTCGATGTTCAGTGGAATGGAGGCGATCTTGATAAGACGCTATCGCGCGACTCTGTTTTGAAGGCCGCGGATGCATTAGCTGCAGGCGTAGCCACTTCTGTTAAGCAATTGGAACAGAAATTGGATAGTGTTGGCTATGAGAGATCATCCGCAGGAAAAATTTAACCAAGCGAGAGCTCTTGGCTTAGAATTGAATAGACATGCGGAAATTCCACAGTTAGCTCGTAGTAAATGGCGTTCTATTCTTTCTCGTTTTGAGAGGGCGGCGGAAGATGAATTGATGGAACAAAACCGTGTGTAAGGGCTGAAAGGGATGACTTGTTTCGACAACGTGACCATGATATGACTGATGTAGCTTCTAATCAAATTGAAGACATACAAAGGAAGCTGGCACAGTTAACATGTGCTGTGGAAAATGTTTCAAGACCACGTGACATTAGTTTGACTGACAGATCACCAAACGTTACTCCCACACGACCTGTGACTCGCTCCCGAATACTACAAGCACCTATGTTGACAAAAGTGGATCCAGCCACCGGGAATTCTGCTATCATGTATAAACCTTATTCCCCTTCCGATTTGGCCGTAATTTTACAGAGACTCCCACCATTACCAGCGGTGGGGTGGGGGGGGGGGGGGCAGAATTGGCTCAGGTCTTTGCAGAGGGAGGTGATAGGTCAGAAATTGACAGCGGGGGATGTGCGCGCGCTTTTGACCAATGCCTGTCCTCTCTCAACTTGAAGTGTTGATGACGAATTCAGGACTGCCATCTTTAATGGATGGTGAAGCACTGTCACGTGATAATTATTTGACACTTTTTGACTTCCTTGATGAATTGTTCCCAATCCCGGAAATTGTTATTTCTGATTTGATGTTCGCCCCAAAAATTGATGAAGAAGCTGCCACATTCATTGACCGTGCGCTTGTAGAATTTTCGTTAAAAACTGGACACTTACCAACTGACTCTGCACTATATTTACAAGTTTTCAGAGCAGCTGTGCTAAAAGGACTCCCTAGAACGGTTGTTCAGGCCATGGACTCAAATCCGGATTTGCCCGGAGCAGAACATTCTAGATCAGGGGTGGCCAAGTTCGGTCCTCGAGAGCCACTATCCAGCCTGTTTTCCATGTCTTCCTCCTTCAGCGCAGCTGATTCTAATGATCAGCTCATCAGCAAGCTTTGCCTCCTTCCCCCGTCCCCTCCCCCTCCCCTGTCCGCCCTCCTCCCCCTCCCCTAGGCCGGGGGTTCCGTCCGTGGCCCGGGTCTCGGCGCTCCGGGGGCCGGGGGAGTGGGCGGGATTGGTGTTGTGCCCGCCCCGCTCCGGTGGGCCTCCGGGCACTTCGGGCGGGCCCCGGTATCCGGGGGGCAAGCCCCGCCGGGGTCCCGGTGGGGTGGGTGGGGGTTTTGGTGGGCGGGTGCGCCTCCCCCCCCCCACACTGGGTGGGGTCACACACACGGTTTAGGGGTAGAGTTCGCCAGTCGGCGAGCTGGCGAACTTAGTAACAGGGTTAGTTTTTCACTTAGATCGTTGGGGTGACGACCGGGGCCTCTCCCCGCTGGGCCTGGGGTTCGGGGATGCCGCCCGTCCTCCGGTGCCCCCATCTCCCCTTCTGCCCCTGGTGTTCCGTCCCTCCGCGTGGTGGGGTGGGCGTGGGTGCCCTCTCCGCTCCGCTGCCCGGCCCCCTCTTCGGCGCGGATGCCTGGGTGCGGTGTGTCCCCGGGGTCTGGGGTCGGGGGCTGGGGGGCTGTCGGTTGGTGGGGGTGGGGGCGGGGGCGGCTTGGTTGGTGGGGGGGTGGTGGTGGGGGTGTCGGGGTGGGGGGTGCTGGGGTGGGGAGGGTGTCTGGGGGTTTGGGGACCTGGGGGCGGTTGGGGCTGGGTTGGGGTGGGTGGCGGGGGTGGGGGGGCGGGGGGGTCGCGGGGGGAGCGGGGGTTGTGGGCCGGTGGGGTGCCTGGTGGGCCTGTAGTGCCCCGTCCTGCTGCGTTGGGTTGGGGGCGCGGGCCGCGTTGGGGTGGGGGGTGCTCCTGCTCCGGGGTTTGCTCTCCGGCCGGTGGCCCCTGCGGGGCCCGGGGGTCGTCCTTTGGCGCGGCCGCGGCCTGGGGGGCCCTGAGGTGTTGCGCTTGCTCTGTCCTGGCGGGGGTCGACGGCTCCCCTCTTTGGTGGAGATTTTCATGCATGCTAGATCCACCACACCAGCATCTATCGAGACTCAGACACAACTTGTTTCTCCCTCAGGTCATTGATTTGGTGGAGGCTGGTGTCTGTGGATCTCACTCTGCTTCATCTGTCCTTTTTACCTTTCCTCAGTTTCTCCTTTGGGCCCTTGAGGTTTCCCTGATTTGTTGGAGTTTGGATGTCTTTGGGGTTGGTGAAGGTTAGTGGCCCGGTGGGTGGTGTCTGGTCGGTGCTGGGCTTCGCTTTTCTTTCTTTTCTTTGGTCCCCCTTTGGGTCTCCTGGCGGCCCCACGACTCTGGCTGGATTTTGAAGTGTTCGGTTTAGGTGAACGGTATGGGAATTCTTATTTATTTTTATTTTTTTTTTCGCACGCACGCACGCACGCACACACACACGCACGCACACACGCACAAACACACATACAAAAAAAAAAAAAAAAGGGAGAACAATGATGATGACATTTCAAATGATCAATACTGAGATCTCCCAAAAAAAAAAAAAAAAAAAAAAAAAAAGCAAGCTTTGCAGAAGCCTGACAAGGATCCTGATCATGAATCAGGTGTGTTAGTGGAGAGAAACATGGAAAACAGGCTGGATAGTGGCTCTCGAGGACCGAACTTGGCCACCCCTGTTCTAGATGGTTAGCCTATCTTAAACATCATTTGAGGAGGTATGCTAAAGATATCGAATCAAAAACTGAAAATCAAAAGAATACTGAATTACAATTAGCCATTATGCAATTGCAAACTTTAAAGAAAAAAGAGAAGAATCCTGTTCTTCCGGCTTCCACTGATATGTCATCACCTAATAATGTTATGGGCGATTGTGTTATGTTTCAGTCAGTTCCATTCGTTGGTCGAGATTACTGCTTCAACTGTGGTCAACCTGGCCACTGGGCGGATTCCTGCCGTTTGCCACGCGGCAGAACTCGGCGGCAACAAAGAGGGCGTGGATATTTCCCACAGAGGGGACGTAGCTCACAGAACATGCCCACACGCCGAATGTCATCACAACCGCCAGTGCCGAATCAGCAGTTCCTGCCGCCACCTGGTGGACAGTTTCCGCAATGACTGGCCCCTGAATTCACATTCAAAGGCCTCTAGGAACCGATGATTGAGATGGAGGTAGGAGGAACTTCCTTGTCATTTATGGTGGATACTGGAGCTCATCACTCTACCATTAAGACTTTGCCATCTGACTGTACGCTCACCACTAAAGTAACATAAGAGTTTGAGCTTAAAGTAGTTCATTAGATGTTGCTACATCCTGTGTATGAGAGTGTGAGACTGTAAAGTGCTGAGCGTGTGAATGGTGGAACAAAACAGGATGTGTGGTGCAAGGGTGTGCAAGAATGGAATGTTTCAGAACAAACGGTGCTAATCGCAAGGAGGATGCAGAGACGAGATAACCCAGAGGCAGCTGGTGGAAAACAACTGTGAGGAAACTACAACCAGGAGGAGCCAGCAAGCGATTCTGCAGGGGAAGAAAGACCAATGAGAGCAAGCTAAAGTTAACTGCAGTATACACATAGCCAATAGAATAATGCCAGGATGCCTTTGTTGCTGTGCCATTTGCATATTGTGTAGTATAACTCATTGCTGGGCAACTCGGATGTAGAGTACGTCTGCTGGTGGCAACAGAGGCGTACAGAGCTGTATTGAGAGGGACCCGAGACCCAGGTGCTTGTATTAGATCTGTGTGTTAGGAATAAATCCACTCGTGTGTGAAAATGCCGGCTTCCTGATACCTTTCTATTGCAGAACGAGCGCGCATATTGTTGGATGAGTGGCAGTTGGGTAAGGTCACAAATTGGAGTCAGATTACTAACTTGAGTTTATGTTGATTTAGAAATAAATTCCAACAATTTATGGTGACCCCGACGTGATGCAAGAGAGGTAAAAGAAGTCCGGGACTTCGAGAAAAACCACAAGAGTCTGGGACTCGGGTCAGGGACCCACGTCCACACCAGGTGACGATCTGATAAAGGAGCCACACGTCCGACCGTCTTTCCTCTTGGGCCCACAGTGAAACAAGGTAAGCAGATTCCTTTTCAAATTCTGCACATTGGCAACGCTAAATTATAAGAGGAAGGAGGAGCGGAACGGCGTAAAAGTGTAATAGTGTGGATGTTAGTAGGGTATATCTGGGATTTACCTACTAGAATAGTTTGGAACTATTCGTGGTTACGATACGGTTTAAAATCTGGGATTTACGTATCAGTGTGGAAGCGGTGTGAGTGTGAAAACTAAAATTGTTCTGCGTAAAAAGTGGTTGGGACACGCATGGGTGGATTTCAAGATGGCGAATAAGAGGAAGTGTGATAGTGGTCTCGGGTGTGGCACTTCAGACGAACGGACTGAAGTCTGGTCGGAGATTAATGGTCATTACGCTAAGCTGGAATCACAGTTGATTAGTGGAATAGAAAGTAAGAAAATTAAGAAGGAAAAAGAACGGTGTCAGAAGTTGTTTCTGAAATTAAAGAAGGATGAATTGTTTCGCGGAGAACCTGGAACATGGGACATGTCGAAGTTAGCGCGGCAGTTACAGAAAAAGGAAAGCAGAATGTTGGCAAATATTCGAGATATGGAGGAGGAACAGAGCCAAGTCGGATGGCGACAGCGTAATAAACTTGAGAAGGAAGTGAAGGAAGTGGAGAAAGATAGACGAGGCATTCACCAATTGGCAACTATTGCTACTGCGCTGGCAGCGATAAAAGAGGAAAAGAGTGAGGATGAAGTGAAGAAAGAGGATGAAGTGATTGAAAAGGTGGAAGAAAAGACGGAATGTTTTAGAGGCATTTATCCACAGTTGCCGAGCTCGGGACAGTATGTGTTTGAGCCGCCACCATATCCGACGGCGCCAGTGATGGCCCCCGTAGTCACTTTGGGGGCAGAATGGTTTTAGATGTGGAAGATGACGGTTCACGGATGACGCCAGCGACCATACAGTTGATTGAACAGGCTGTGAATAATGAGAGAAAGAGAGTGCGCGGAGAGCAGCAGGGGAATGTGGAGTCGCCCGTGCGGACGCCAGGGGCGGCGCTAGCAGGAGACGGGGGCACCACTAGTGCAGGGAGTAAGAGGACTCCGAAGCTGATGAGGGAGGAGGCATCGCGGAAGTTGTTTGATGGACATAGGGTGCAGAGTGAGGAAAGAGAGATGTTAGAGAAAGTGATGACAGGGACACGGAGACATGGGCAGGCAACGCCCAGCGACGCTGATCTTTGCGAGGAGGAAGTGGAAAGTGATGAGGAAGACGAGGTGGTGTTACGTGAACAGCGGCAGATGCTCAGAGCGTTGAGTGAAGGAGAGAGGCTGGGCGATAGTGAGGAGAGCATGTCCAGGGCGGAGCGAGGCTATAATACGCGTAGTAAAGGGAAAATGATGGCACAGCAGGAGCAGCCTCAAACAATGGCACCCCTAGTGGTGACTCATGCTGGCCGTCACTATGAGCCTTTGGTGCTTCGGGATGTGGCTGCATTGGTGGAAAAATTGCCCCCCCTGCATAAAGGGGCACGAGCCTGGATTACTAAATTCTTAGCTGCCATGTCAGGACAGGGAGTAGCATTGGGGGATTTTAGACAAGCCATTTTGGGATCATGTTCCCTGATTCAATTACAGAATATTGAGGGGGCATCTGGCACCCGCCAGCTGGGGAGAGAAACGCCCCTGGCGGATATCTCGGAGGCGTTGTTTCGGGAGCTGAGGGCGGCCTTTCCCTCCCCAGTGGATATGGTGCCAACAATTTTTAATTATGGAAAAGATGTGACTCCCGAGCAACATTATGCTCAGGCATTGGAGCTGTGGATTGAGACCACAGGTAAACACCCAGGCAGCTACCCTGAAGCTGAGATGATGTTCAGGACGGCGATGCTAAACGGCCTCCCAAATGAGGTGCAAGCGATTATGAGAATTGATCCGGACATTTTGGTCTGTCCGGAACCGAGATTCAAGAGGCATTTGATACACCATTGCCGCATCTACATGGAAAAAGCAAATAAAGATCAAAAGGAAACTGACACTCTGGCGACTAGTTTGGTTAAACTACAGTTGGCGAAGTTGCATGGTGATGCAAAACAAGAAAAGGTTAAACAAAAACAGATGTATCAGACTCCAGTGGGGGCTGGACGGGGCCGAGGCCAAGGGTTCCGTGGTGGATACAGAGGGCGTGGTCGTAGCGCCCCCCCAGGACGGGGGCGGAATGGGTTCGCTCCAGGGACTTGCTTCAACTGCGGGTCCCCTGATCACTGGGCACGAGATTGTCATGGCAACCCACCACCACCAGGGGCGGAGCAGCAGAACCAGCAAGCAGGGCCACCACACCAAAGGGGACCTCAGCAGCCCCGCCCGTGGCCACAGCCGAATCCACAGGGGCAGTATTACCAAGCCGACCCGTGGTACGGCCCGGACGAATAGGGGGGCCTGGGAAGCTCGGGAAGCACTGGCCAGACAGAGCCAATGCTTCGGTTGACAGGGGCGGACACTCCGGTCCAGATGTTGGTGGACACTGGAGCAACACATTCATCGATCAACATGCCACTGCCAAGTACAGCGTTGTCGAAACGAGTTACAACGTTGGTCGGCTTCTTGGGACGTCCTCAGACTCTGCCCTTTACTCGGCCATTGAAAACGGAAATCACAAACACCGGACAGAAACTATATCATTCATATGTTCATGCAATGGACACACCCATCAATTTGATGGGCAGAGACATGTTGTCAGCATTGAGAGCCCAGATATTGTGTGGCGAGAAGGGACTTACAGTGACATTTCCTGACGGACAGGTTCTGGAATGCTCCCAGCCTGTGACACCTCGGGGTCAGTGATTGATGGCACCACTCCCCACAGTACCGGAAACGGCACGAATCTACTGGGCGAGATTGAATCCTGAGACTCCATTTGGGGGAGGTGTCTACTCCACGTACCTCTTGTGGAAACCGTGGATCCAGGCATTGGCACCGTACCACCCCCCAGTGGATCCATTGCATTGCACTCTATATTATGATAGAGAATCAGATGACATATATAGAGATGCGTTTGAAGAAATTGAGGGAGATGATTGGACATTACAATCACCATGCATCTTTGTGGGCCCCGAGGGGGTGGCAGCATATGTACAGTTGTCACCGGAGCAAGAGCAATGGTATCGAATGAGTGAGGAAGGTTTGCCTCATGTGTCACTGGCTGTGTCGCCAGGCCATGAGCCCCGCCAATTGGGGCCCATGGTGAAACGATTAATACAACAACATGACTGGATGAGGACTGAGATTCCAGATGTGTGGCATTCGGCCGCAACCAAAAGTTACAGGATAATGGCAAAAATGGTAGATGAGTCAGACCTTGAATTGGTCTTCCTGGACCGCCATCATGGGCGGGAACAGACGGACCATGAGTCTGCACAGGCGATGCTGGATCAAATGCCACAGACCTTGTGGTCACAGGGTCCATTTGATGTTGGTTTTTGTCATACGGTTCAGCCGATCCAATTGGAAGTTGATTGCTCCAGTCCGGTTCGCCGTCCTCAATATCGATGGCCGAAGGAAGCAGACAAAGGTATGGAGAACACAGTGGCAGGATTGTGGGATGTGGGGGTGTTGGAAACGTCGGCGTCCTCTTGGAACACACCTCTGAGGCCGGTCCAGAAGGCTGATGGATGGGGTGACATGGAGGATGGCCCACGATTTGCGGCCAGTGAATGACATAACTATAACTCCAGTTTTGCCAGTTCCTGACCCCCATCGCATCCTGTCCTCCCTGGATCCTCAGAAACAGTGGTATACGGTAATTGATTTGGCGAATGCATATTTCTGTTTACCACTGGCTGAGTCAATACGACACGTGTTTGCATGTTCTTACAAAGGGGTGAAATTGCAGTACAAACGACTCCCACAGGGCTTCAAGAATTCGCCGGGAATCTTTAATCAGGTATTGAAGGACTTGTTATTTTCATGTGAACTACCCCAAGGCTCAGTGCTCCTGCAGTATGTGGACGATCTCCTCATTGCAGCCGAAACATCCAACCAGTGTGTGGAAGCCACACGAGCAGTGCTGTTGAAGCTTGCTGACCTGGGCTTCAAAGTGTCAAGGAAAAAGTTACAGTGCTGTCGTAAGTCTGTGGTTTTTCTGGGGCGTGTCATCACACCAGCCGGTTTGGCTATGTCCCCGGATCACCGCAGCTCCATCTTGCGACACCCACGTCCAGAGACAGTGCAAGACATGCTGTCTTTCTTGGGATTGTGTGGCTACAGCCGAGCCTACATCCCATGTTTTGTGGATAAAACAGCAGGCTTGCGGGCCCTGGTCAAACAACAAGGGGTCCGAAATTTGAAGGCCACATTGCAGTGGACCCCTGAGGATGATGCATTGTTTGTGCAACTAATTCAGGAATTGGCATCAGCAGCAGCTTTGGCTACCCCAGATTACACTAAGGTGTTTCATTTAGATGTGGCCATTAGTGAGAAGACAGTGAATGCGGCATTGTACCAAAGACATGGGACAAACAGGGCAGTTTTATTGTATTGTAGTGTGCCATTAGACGGAATTGAACGGAAACAAGCAGACTGCGTTAGGTACGCAGCGGGCCTGGCAAAGGTCCTACAGAAAATGGCACATGTGGTCATGGGGTATCCCGTCCAGGTGTTAACAGACCATGCGGTGTCAGCTTTTGTCGCATCGGCGGCATTTACGTTGACACTCCTAAGACAAACACGGATGATGAAGACATTGACGGCACCAAACGTTACGTATGTGCATGATGGTGTGAACATGGCTAATCACCTCCTGGAAGGGGCACATGAGTGTGCTCTGAAAGTACAGAAAGATCAAAAGGTCCGTGAGGACTTGTATGCGGAACCATTGGAAGGTGGACGGGTTATGTTCACGGATGGGTGTTGTTGGCGTGCCAAGGATGGGACACTCCACGCGGCAGTGGTGGAGTGGAAAGGTTCTTCCTTCCTCCCGGTGACAGCTCAGAAGTTGACAATAAAACCCTCCGCCCAGGCGGCTGAGGTGTTGGCTCTGGTGTTGGCCTTGGAACAGTGTCCAGGACAGCAATTAACTGTACATACTGATTCGGCATATGCAGCGTCGGCTGCCCTGATTGACCTAAAGGGGTGGCTGCACAATGGCTGGCTAACAGCGAAAGGCAAAGAAATTGCTCATAGAATTTTGATGGAGCGATTGTATGAAGCAATTAAGGGTCCCCACGAATTGGCAATTGTAAAGGTCCCGGGACACTCAAAGGCCAACACCATGATGGCAAAGGGTAATGAGAGGGCGGATGCTCTCGCGAAAGAAGTGGCTGGGTACACCCCTCAGGGCGAGATGATGTTAGCAACCACGGCTGTGGTCTGCGATGGGGAACCCCCGGATCTTCCAGTGGCACCCGAGGTTACACTGGAGGACATTATGGACGCACAAGGTAAGTCGTCGCCGGAACAAAAATCTATGTGGATCGCATCAAAGGCGGTTAGGCGATCGGATGGTCTTTGGGTGGGACCCAGAGGCCAGCCGGTCCTCCCTGAAGGACAACTCATGACCTCGGTGTTGACTGAGGCCCATACAGTGGCACATGTGGGGCCTCAGGCAATGCTTCCAAAACTTCCTCAGTGGTGGCATCCAAGGTTGCAGGAGGTGGTCTGGCAGTTTGTGGCGGCTTGTGAATTATGTCAAACATTTAATGGACGACCGACATTGAAACCCAAGCCAGGAGCATTCTCCCCTGTGGCCTGGCCTGGAGCAGAAATTGTAATTGACTTCACGGACATGATTGACAGGGTCAACGGGAAGCGGTTCCTTCTGGTCATTGTGGATTCTTATTCACGCTGGCCGGAGGCGTATCCGTGTGCAAGGGAAGACACCACGTCAGTCATTAAAGCTTTGGTGAATCATTATATTCCGACACATGGTTTTCCTGCTTTAATCAGATCGGATAATGGGACACATTTTAACAACAAAGCAATGGCTAAAGTGGAGGCGCTGTTGGGGCTGAAGCATCGCTTTGGGTGTGTGTACCACCCCCAGAACCAAGGCAAAGTGGAAAGGTTTAACAGGAATTTGAAAGAAAAATTGGCTAAGATCATGGCTCAAACAAAAATGACGTGGTTGCAAGCTTTGCCCCTGTTGGTCGTCCGCCAAACTGTTCACAAAATAACAGGTTTTGCGCCATTCGAACTGTTAACTGGTCGCCTAATGCCAGGGCCTGCCTCCACCTTGGTCCCGCCAGCTGACGTACCGACACCTGATTTATCACACGCTGCATACTGGAAGTACCTTCATTCACTTGTATCCAATGTGTCTGCGCAGGTCGCAGACAAGGCGGTTGCAGATTCGTCATCAGCATCACCGGAGTCGGACATCACTCCGTACGTCTACCTCCGGGTGCTTTCCCGGAAGTGGACTGAACCTCGCTGGAAAGGACCGTTTAGGGTTTTGGCTAGAACTTCACACGTCGTCCAATTGGAAACTAAAGGACAAAAGTGGTACCATTACTCACAGTTGCGCCCGGCCCCAGACTTTGTGCCTGCCAATGGTGAGCTTAAAGGCTGATCGCCCGGACGGGCAGGTCAAGAGAGGGAATGTGACAATGACGAGAATTGGATCAAAGTCGGACTCGAAAGTGTCTGAACAAAGACGACGACGATGCAAATGTTTAACTTTATTGACTATTTTGCTTGCTGGCTTGTGCTTTGTGTGGACTATGTTGGCGTTTGAACATATGGTGCGGGATGACAGAAGTGATGGAGCGAAAGGAGAACGAGTGATGGTGTATCATTCCTGTAATGGAACGGTATGGTATGAAGCAGAGCAAGATGGTGGTAAGACGCTGACACAGACACAACTACTGCTAAATATGAAGTGTAAACAACCGACACAGGTGAACGCTTGGGTGACAATTTTCAACTGGACTCAACAATGGCTTGATTTGTTAGATAAATTGGACAATTATCAACCACGGTACCAGGACTGGCCCTTGGTACGCCCACGGGAACCTAGAAGGAGAAGAGAGGTAAAGTCAGAAAATGAGTGGGAGAAAAAGGGCTACCAGCCTTGGATAATAGGCTGGGCATACAATAATTCGGTGAGAGTAACAGTGGCTCCTAATACAACTACCCAAGTAAATATACCAATAAAGGCACTGAGAGGGTTTCAGGAAGCGTGGTATACATCAGTGGTGGCAGACATATCAGTAGTAACTGGAGACATGTTCCCTGGTTATTGGTGGTATATAACAGGACATGTGACAATGTGGGGATGGGATTCCCTGGTTACCACACAGGCGGGTGATTATTGGACACCGTCAAAGAATAATATTGCTAAGTATTTCCATCATAAGATTCTCCTAAGAAAAGAAGGGGGGATATTGAAATTGACAATTGCAATGGGTAATAAGTCAATTGCGCCACCACACCAAGAAGTGTTAGTGCTAAACACATCATGTTGGGGGTTTAAGTTGTGGGCATATTCGTCTGGAAAAGATCCATATTTTCCAATTATAATTTGTGAGAATGGGACTATGACAAAAGGGGAAGCACCAGTGTTAAATAATTATACCCGTCAAACGGGTACCACGGCCAAAACAATGACGACAGTGGATGACTGGTTTATGATTCACACAGGTATTTCTATGGTCACTAATAATTGGCTCCTGATGGCTGAACAGGCCGCTAACAATACTAACGAGAATTGTTTGGTATGTTTAGGTGCAAGACCAGTTTTGAAAATCATGGCAGCAACTGCTGTATCCAAAACCTGTCTCTTTGGTTTCCTGTATAACAAGACTCTCCAAGGAGAGTGCAGCCAATTGGACTCGGCCTTTCCACTGACAGATATGGAAAAGAAAAAGCCCTTTTTTGACACCCATGTTGCACAACAAAATTTCACCTGCCTAAAGTTAAATGGGACTGGCCCTGGGATTGGAAATATCCAGGAGTCATGGTGTAATGAAAATGTGTCTTTGCCAGCAGGAATCCCTCTCGCTCGTGCTGATGTTTGGCTGTGGTGTGGAGCGAAAGTGATGTATGATAGGCTTCCCACCAATGCCTCAGGTAAGTGCGCCCTAGTAACGCTGATCATGCCAATTAGTGTGACAGCATTAGACATGGCCAGAATAAATTGGGAAGGCGTTGGACGGTGGGGAAGAATCCCCTTCCTTGTGAGGAAGAAAAGGGACATGCAAGAATGGTTGAATGCAGGAGACCCCACGTACATAGATGCAATTGGAGTTCCGAGAGGGGTCCCTGATGAATACAAATTGGTGGATCAAGTGGCGGCAGGATGGGAGAGTATTTTCCTGTTCATTACAGTAAACAAAAATGTGGACCGGATTAATTAGGTCCACTACAATGTCCAACGATTGGCGAACTTCACCACCTCGGCACTCCAGGCAGTGCATGAGCAATTAGCAGCCACGTCTCTTATGGCATTCCGAAATAGAATGGGTTTAGATATGGTGTTAGCTGAAAGAGGAGGAGTGTGTGGTATTTTTGGGGATCAGTGCTGTACTCTGATTCCCAACAATACGTCTCCTGAAGGTCGCCTTACTATGGCATTGGAGGGTCTGCACACGCTAAGTAACAAAATGAAGGAGCACTCAGGTGTGGACACCAGTTGGTACTCTGACTGGTTAAACGTCTTTGGCAAATACAAAAGCTTGATTGCATCAGTACTGATTTCTATCGCTGTGTTTGCCGCTATTATGGTGTCATGCGGATGATGCTGTATTCCATGTATCAGATCATTAACTGTTAAGACAATTGAACGCACGTTGGGGCCACTCCCTCCGGGTGGCCAGTACATGATGATCCCTCAGAAGGACCCCCAGGAGGCGGAGACAGCTGTGGCCCTCCGGGAGTCCGGGATGTGAGTATGTGAAGGTGGCCTCAGGGACCTGAGGCCATAAGGAGGGAATGAAAATTTCTACTGATTTTCTACTAGAATGAAATTTTTTACTGATTTTTAATTTTCTACTAATTTTTAATTGTTTACTGATTTTTAGCTTATGGCTATTGATTTTTAGCTCGTGTTTAACAATAAAACAAGGTATTCGAGTGATGACCTCAGTCGTCTGAGGTCATGAGAGGGAATAAAGGAACATAAGAGTTTGAGCTTAAAGTAGTTCATTAGATGTTGCTACATCCTGTGTATGAGAGTGTGAGACTGTAAAGTGCTGAGCGTGTGAATGGTGGAACAAAACAGGATGTGTGGTTCAAGGGTGTGCAAGAATGGAATGTTTCAGAACAAACGGTGCTAATCGCAAGGAGGATGCAGAGACGAGATAACCCAGAGGCAGTTGGTGGAAAACAACTGTGAGGAAACTACAACCAGGAGGAGCCAGCAAGCGATTCTGCAGGGGAAGAAAGACCAATGAGAGCAAGCTAAAGTTAACTGCAGTATACACATAGCCAATAGAATAATGCCAGGATGCCTTTGTTGCTGTTCCATTTGCATATTGTGTAGTATAACTCATTGCTGGGCAACTCGGATGTAGAGTACGTCTGCTGGTGGCAACAGAGGCGTACAGAGCTGTATTGAGAGGGACCCGAGACCCAGGTGCTTGTATTAGATCTGTGTGTTAGGAATAAATCCACTAGTGTGTGAAAATGCCGGCTTCCTGATACCTTTCTATTGCAGAACGGGCGCGCATATTGTTGGATGAGTGGCAGTTGGGTAAGGTCACAAATTGGAGTCAGATTACTAACTTGAGTTTATGTTGATTTAGAAATAAATTCCAACAATTTAGAATGGCATTTCACTGGTTGGATTCAAGGGAGAACAAATTGTTCTGAATTTCACAGCCCCTATAAACACGCGATGCTTCACACAAACTTTTTTACATGAGTTTGTATTTGCGCCGAACTGTCCCGTGAATCTTATGGGAAGGGATCTTATTATAAAAACTGCACCATTGATCCAGTGCGGGTCGGACGGACTCCCGCTCCAATTCCCAGATGGACATTCATACTACTTCGATGCTGCCTCTGCCTCCGACTCCTGCCCCCAGTTCCCAGTGGTGCACAATACGCTATGACATGCGCCCCGGCTGACATCTACTGGGCAAGGATTGACACTGATTCCTCCGGCTGGAGGGATGCTGAAAAGTTTTGGACAGAGTGGTCACCTTGGGTGCGTAATCTCCGATTATACGATATGGTATCTGACTGCTTGCATTGCACTATTTTTATGACAGATGTGGTGATGAGATATACAGTGAAGCCTTCCGTACAGTTGTTGGCAACACATGGGAGTTGCGTGTATCTGTTCGCAGGTGGGCCCGGAGTCGCGTTTTCTGTAAGTCTGACTGAATAACAATTGCGGAACCACCTGATGAATCTGTGCTGGAATGTCATCCTCATGTTTCATTGATGGTCTCATCCCAGCACACGGCGAAAGATTTGGGTCCATTTGTCCTGGCGTGCACAAAAGCAACTGATTGACAACACTCTATACACCCAGATTTATTATATTCCAAATCTCCTGATGGCTATTGGATTAAATCTGATTTATTTGCTTCCATGTCTGTTTTAGAACATCAACTTTTGGATCGACGTCATGGGAGGGAGACATCTGACAGCGACCTTGCTTGTGACATGCTAAAAACCTTGCCTGCTAAACTGTGGTCTGATGACCCGACTGACGTAGGCTTGTGTGAAGTTACTCCAGTAACTTTTGAAGTAAAACCCGAATCCGTTTGGGTGCCGCGATACCCTATGAAGCCTAACGGTCGTCTTGGCATCTCGGCGACAATTAATGGTTTGCTGAAAGCGGGGGTGCTTTGTAAAATTGATAAGTCGAGCAACAATACTCCCATTCTCCTGGTAGAAAAGAAAAATACTGGTAAATTTCGCATGGTGCATGATCTCAGAGCTATTAATGCTAAGGTGTTGACACCTGCACTGCCGGTGCCAAATCCGCATTCTGCACTGTCACAAATTACTCCGTTGCATATGCATTTTACCTGCATTGATCTTGCAAATGCATTTTTTTGCACCCCTCTTGACGTGTCTATGCAAAAGTATTTTGCATTTTCATGGAATAATGAGTGCTACTCATATACCCGATTGCCACAAGGGTTTGTGTTATCTCCTGGTGTTTTTAATGCTTCCCTTCGACAGCTGCTATTATCTCTCCAACTTCCTACTGATGTTCTGTTGGTGCAGTATGTGGATGATCTACTGCTAGCTGCACTGTCCGAGGAGTCCTGCCTTCAAGCTACACAGCTCTTTTTGAGCCACCTGGCTTCGGTGGGCCTGAAGTGCTCCAAGGACAAACTCCAAATTGACCTCAGGTGTCTTTTTTGGGAAGGCTTATTTCAAAGCATGGAACAGGTATTTCTCCGTCACACAAAGATGACATCTTGCACCATCCCAAACCGACAAATGTTAAACAAATTTTGGCTTTTTTGGGCTTGTGCAATTATTCCCGATATCATGTTCCGGATTTTGCGGAACTGACTCATTCTCTCAGACAGTTAGTGAATGAAAAAGGAATGAGAAACCTGTCACATGTTCTTGTTTGGACTCATGATGCTGAGACCTCTTTTGTTATGCTAAAACAGTTTTTGTCTTGTCGTTCCTGATTACACTAAGATGTTTTTCCTTGATGTTTCTGAGAAGTCATCGAGCGTGTCGGCTGTTCTTTTTCAAAAGGGGGAGAATGTTAATAGACATGTTTGTCTTTATGCATCAACACCTCTTGAAAAATATGCGCGCTTGATAAAAAAAACATCTCATATCGTTTTACATCATCCGTTGACAGTACGTACATCACATGTACAGTCCAGTACGTAACCAGCCAAGCATTTACTATGACAGGGGGACGACAGAGAAAGATTGAATCCGTATTGACACAACCTCACATCTTGTTTATACACGAGGGGATAAATATGGCAGACGGCATGCTAGAAGGGCAACCTCACTGCTGCACTAAGCAAATTCTAGAAGATAATTCACTGAGAAAAGATCTTTATGAAATCCCATTAAACGACCCAGACTTGACGTTATTCACAGACGGCTGTTGTTTCAAGGGTAATAACGGACTACAATCAGGTTTTGCTGTAACACAGATGACTGGAACAACTTTTGACCTAAAAGTGGCAGAGAGACTTACAGGGCATCAGTCAGCTCAACGAGCAGAGATAGTGGCTGTGACAACTGCATTGAAATTAGCAAAAGATAAGACTGTGAACATATACACTGACTCCGCGTATGCACATTTATTTGTACATACGGCCATCAAAGAATTGCAAAGATATGACTTCATGACTGCTTCAGGGACACCTATTAAACACCATCAAGACATTTTTGATTTGAAAGACGCCTTGCTACTGCCCAAAGCAGTAGCTGTGATAAAATGCAAGGGACATTCAAAAAATAATGATTTTGTCTCAGTAGGAAATGATTCCGCTGATAAGGCCGCAAAACAGGCAGCGGGCTACCACACAACACTTCAATTGATGGTGAGCGAAGGTGAATTGGGAGACGGAGAAGAGATAAATCCCCAAACGATCAAACTGTGGCAGGAGAAAGTCAGCCCGGAAGAAAAAAGCGTTTGGATTTCAAGAGGTGCTGAACAGGATGGGGAAGGTATATGGCGAAGAAAAGGTAAATATATCCCATCACAGAAACAATTAAAAATTCTAATTTCTGAAGCCCATGGAATATGACATGTTGGTGTAGACGAAACATTAAGACGACTAAGTAACTGGTCACATCCTTACATGAGGCAAATTGTCAAAAGTGAACTACAGGATTGCACTGTTTGTAATAAATTCAACAGTATGCCTTCATCTAAACCTCCTCCTGGCACTCACGATCAAGAAGTGACTGCTCCGGGACAAGTCATTTCAATGGATTTTACTGACATGTTAAAGCCAGTGGAAGGTTACCGATATTTATTGGTGATAGTGGATTCATTTTCAGGATGGCCGGAGGCATATCACTGCAAATCTGAAACAGCAGATGTTGTGGTGAAACATTTGATTAATCATTACATACCATGACATGGGTTTCCCAGAAAAATTAGGTCAGACAATGGAACCCATTTCAGAAACAAACATTTACAGGAAGTGGAAAAAGCATTAGGGCTAAAACATACATTTGGTTCTGTATATCATCCTCAATCTCAAGGACAAGTTGAACGAATGAATATAAATATTAAAGAAAAATTGGCTAAAGCACTGGCTTCATCAAAATTAAACTGGCTACAAGCTCTTCCTATTGCATTAATGAATGTACGAATGTCATTAAATTCGGCTAAAGGCTGGACTCCGTTTGAAGGTCACACAAATAGACCATTTCCGGCTCCTAATGTTCCGCTGGGAGAGTTGCAAATTGCAGGACCTCCAGTACTTAAACAGATAGTATCTACATTCTCCAAGCTAACGAATAAACAACCAGATGTTTCGTCAGAAATAAATAATTGTGAATATGTGTGGTTAAAAGTCACTAAACGAAAATGGCGTGCTTCTAGATGGACTGGACCGTACAGAATCACGGAGAGAACGTCTTGTGCAGTGCGCTTGCATAAGAAAGGCGACACCTGGTTTAATCTGACATCCACAAGGCCCGCTGGTTCTGGTTCGACGCCTCCACCAGGGGGAGCCATCTGACAGGTTCAACTGGAGAACCACGCCTGCTCCCAGTATCTGGCTGCTGTTCGAGGAGGCTGCTGTTCGAGGAGATTGATGTCAAGTGCTTTTTCGAAGCATTATTCCACAATTGGGTCACATTTTGGGAAGATAATCCCAGTGACCAATCCTGGATCTCTGGCAGTTGCCCAGGGTTCTGAAAGAAGATGACAACGCCCCTTTAAAAACAAACAAAAAAAAAAACAGCTGACAAACGCCCTTGTCGTTCAAAGAATACATCACGAGATGGCTTTGAAGAGAGAACACGCCACCAGCTGCTACATTGCGACATTTTTGCTCATGTTGATTGTTATGTCATTCTGGTACTTTTGGAAGCCTTTAGATGCAAATTTTAATGTAACTGCAACACATCGTGTTAAGCGAGATAGTAAATCCCCACACATTCCCTGGATCATATTCTGGACGTATAATAACTCAATTGCTTTGACACTTGCCCCAAACACAAATACCACTGTTAAAATTCCGATTAAATCTTTGAAGGGATTTAAAAGTGGGAGGCAAACAAAAGGTAGTCTTTGGGTTAAATATTGGTGGTATTTGACAGGACATGTTTTACGACTAGACTGGAGTGCTTTTGTAACCACCCAAAGCGGACAATACTGGCCACCGGGATCAAGCGTGGAGGCAATTTTCTTCAGCAAAAGGGTAACGCTACGTAAAATGGGAGGCCAACTCGAATTGACTTTTGCTCTTCCTGATGGAAATATGCGGCCACCTAATGTAACTTTAAATAATACCTCATGTTTTGGGCTATTATTATGGGCATGGTTCTCCGGAGCTGATCCCTATTTTCCAATTTTAGTTTGTGTAAAAACTGTGTAGTGTGCGTGGGACCAAGACCTTTATTGCGAGTAATCCCTGCTAAAATAGAGGATCAATGTGTAATGGAACTTATGAATAAAACTGTCCCCAATGTTGAATGCTCAAGATGGGACAAGGTGTATCCGCTCGTAAGTTGGCAGACAACTAAACCAATATTTTCAAACAAAGTTGCGGATGGTAATTTTTTAATGTTTAAACAGACAGGCACTGGGGAAAAATTGGGAAAATTAAATCACATCACTCACTGCAATTCAGCGATAGATGTTGGACGGAAATTTCAACCGCAATCCAGAGCAGACATTTGGTGGTGGTGCGGGGCTGACCGAATATTTGATAAGTTACCGATTAATATGCAAGGATATTGTGCTCTCATAACCCTCCTTCTGCCAGTACAAGTTTTCCCCACATCTGTTGATAATCTTTTACAAATGATTGATACTTGGAAACCAAAATCTTCTCCTCCTTTTCAGAGAGTCAAACGATCTTCTTGGCAAGAGCAAAATGTTCCCACCTACATAGATGCAATTGGAGTACCTAGAGGAGTTCCAGATGAATACAAATTGGTTGATCAAATAGCTTCAGGATTTGAATCTCTAATTTGCTGGTGGTGTACAATTAACAAAAATGTAGATAGAATTAATTATGTGCATTATAATGTTCAAAGGCTAGGAAATTGGACTCTATCTGGTTTTGAGGCTGTACACAGCCAGTTAGCGGCCACATCTTTGATGGCATTTCAAAATCGTATTGCCCTAGATATGTTGCTGGCAGAGAGGGGCGGAGTTTGCTCAATGTTTGGAGATCAATGTTGTACGTTTATTCCAAATAATACGGCACCAGATGGTAGTTTAACTGTCGCAATTGAAGGACTCCGGACACTTAATAAAAAAATGAAAGAGCATTCTGGTATAGACACTTCGGTATGGGACAATTGGATGCATGTTTTTGTCCGCTATAAAACTTTAGTTTCCTCAATTTTGATTTCTGTTGCTGTATTTGCTGCATTTTTAACCACATGCGGTTGTAGTTGCATTCCATGTATTCGTTCTCTTTGCCAAAGAATTATTACTGCAGCTATTGAAAAACAGGATGTACGAAATAAGACTTCTTATATGATGGTGAAATCCATGGTTTCTCCAGTAATGCCTGCGGTCGTGACATCAGAAGAAGATCCCGCTGGAATTTTTCTCTAAAAATTGTTTTTTAAGGTTTAAATGTCTGTTTTGAACTCTTTCAAGTTCAATTGATGGATTATTGACATTTAACTGTTTCAATTTATATTTTAACTGTTTCAATTTAATTATACATGTGTAGAAGTAGATGAACATATGTTAACCCAACCAGATATGTAAGAAAGGTTGTGATAAGGATTGCTTTTGATCTCATCTCTGTTTGAAGTCTCTCTGTTCCCGGAACAACAGAGGGAGCCAAAAGTTTCTGTTTATCAGGAAAGGTTGAGGTGCCAAGCGCTTCTGCTTCTCAGCTCGTCCTGTCGTAAAATCGGATAGGGTCCAGAATCTCTCTACATCAAAGACTCTGGTCGGGAAGTACTGTTTTTTTGTCACATCTCTGCTAGAGGTTCAAAGGTGAGCATAGGCGGGGCTGAATGTAACAACTGTTGTATTAAGATGCTACAAGATTGTCATCCCGGCACACACACTGGACAGCGATCACCATTTTTCAGTGAGGTCTCTGTGTCTTTTGAAAGCTTTTAAAATAAAAAAATTGCAAGAAACTTCTTCATCGATCTCATTTAGAATTTATTTGAACACGCAATAGATTACAAAATCCAGGTAATCCTTACAAAAGTTAACAGTGTCTTGAGATGTTGCTGTGCATTGTCCTCAGACCAGCTACGACTCATCTTTAGCACACAGTTGTTGCCCGTGTATTATTGTACGGGCTAGCTGAAGATAGCAACTTGAGGCTACCAAACAATCCCGTGTGATGGTCGCACTTTTTAAATTTTTTGGGTCATCACAACATCCTAGTTATGCCGTTGTACCTTCAATGAGAAAAGTATTTTGATTCAAAGTGTTAAGCAGAAGTCGGTCAACGATGAAAACTAAAGGGGTTCAGCAGCTCTGTGGTTTCTAACAGTCCGGCGACCGTGAAGTGGACTTTTTGTGAGCGACTCACAGTCTGGCTGCCACGGAAAGTCCTTGGTTACGCCTTGTTGTTGTCATGGTTACGGCTGACAGTATCACGCCAAAATCTCATTAAAGTTTTATTATTATTACTCTTACTATTATTACTCTTACTGCAATTACTATTTATTTACTATTTATTTACTATATATTTACTATTCATTTACTATTTATTTACTATTTATTATTATTATTACAAGCACTGATTTTGCGGTACATGACTACAGTTTGCGGGACGCGTGAATTGAGCTTCAAACGCTGTACGTGCCCACGCTGCGCAGGACGGTTGGTCACCCTACCTTCCTATGTCCTTCCCTCACCCAAACCCTCCCACTCTGTCTAACCCCCATAATCAAGTCCTTTCTCTTCCTTTGTCTAATCCCCTTCCTATGTCCTTTTCTAACCCCAACCCTCCTACTCCTATGGCTAAACCCAACCTACCATCTCTTGGGCCTCTCTCTAACCCTCATCCCCCTCCTTTCCCTGGTCTCCCAACCCTGTTTTTTTTTCAGAATTTCAACCCCCCTCTCCCTGTGGTTAACCCTAAATCTTTTTCTTCTATATTTCTTTCTAACCTCAACCCCCATCCTCTCTCTCGGCTCCCAATTCTTGCTCACCTTCTAGTTCATATATATTCAGTTCCTGAGCCTGACACACTTCCAAAACGCAGCCCTAGGCGTACAGTTGTGGTGCAGATTCACCAGGACTCAGAAAAACAATTAGTAAAATCACAAACTTCAAAATCAGAACCCCACACTAATGGTTCGGAAAGGTCAACTGACTCCTCTTTAAAAGGGCACCTAAATTCAGCAATGTAGTAATACCCTGTAGCGGTACAATGTATGATTCACCACTAGAGGGCAACTTGGGAGAGTAAAAAAAAGATAGGTAAAGAACAACAACAACAAAATGTGGTTTCAGCTGACTTATTTTATCTGAACGCAACGGCTTCACCTATGGTGACAAGACAGACTTACAGTAATGCAGTTTCATTGTGCCAAAATGCAAACTTTACATCATTATTAAATAGAGGAAATTGCCAGAATAAGCATCTGATACCATGTACCGAGAAGCTATCAATTGGTGTTGTTGATACTGCCTCTTCTGTGTCCAGTCCGGGTCCTCAGGGCTGCTTGGGAACTACTGGTCTATCCACGCACTCAGTGCAAGGTTCGCTACTAAACCTGGATGTAGTAAACCAATCTTATTCATAGGTGATTCCAATCTTACCCGAATGCCATCTTCTAGAAGCTCTCAGATACAAAATGACAAAATTATAAGAGAGTGGGCAGATTTTTTGAAAATAAATAACTCTCCAGACTTATCTCTATCTCTACTCTGGGAAGCTGGGAAAGCTGTAATTAGAGGTAAAATTAAATCATATTCATCTTATAAAAAGAAACAGGATCAAAAATTAGAAAAAGACTTGGAAGATAAAATTAAACAATTGACGGATGAGTACGCAATAAACCCAAATAACCAAATATGGACTGACTTACAAAATACAAAAATATAGTTAGACGATATGCTATATAAAAAGACAGAGTTTATAATACAACATTTGAGATACAACAACTTTGAATGTAATAACAAATCAGGTACATTTCTTACAAACCAACTTCAACCCAATCGGCAAGAATCTCTTATAACGGCTATTAAAGGGACAACTGGTAAATGCACACAATCACCAGAAGAAATTAATCTATTTTTTTTTATCTATTTTTATCTATTATTACTATTATCGCAACCTATACTCAGAAACTAACAAGCCTAACCCTGGGCATATTGAGGCATTCCTCAAAAGTTTAAATATACCTCAGTTAACTACTGAATATAAAGATATGTTAGACGCGCCACTTACTATAAACGAGCTGTACAGTGCTCTAGATCAGTGGTCCCCAACCACCGGGTCGAGGCCCGGTACCGGGCCGTGGGTCATTAGGCTTTAGTAAAGGTCGTCACTCTACTAATAATATTAGGAGGCTCTTTAACCTTATTAGCATGTCACAGCGGCATGATAAAAAGGCAGTTATTATATCATTGGATGCAGAATAAGCTTTCGACAAAGTTAACTGGTCCTTACTCTTTGCTGTTTTAAATACATTTGGCTTTGGGAAGTCATTTATTCACTGGGTGTCAGTATTATATGATTCTCCTAAAGCTACAGTTACTACTAATGGGATTATATCTCAGAGTTTTACTCTACAGATAGGCACAAGATAGGGATGCCCACTGTCCCCTTTATTATTTGCAATATTCATTGAGCCACTTGCATTAGCTATACGCCAGAAAAGAAGGATTCAAGGAATTCACTCTGGGGCAACAGAACACAAAATTAATCTATATGCCGATGATATTTTACTTAATTTAGAAAAGCCTGCTATTTAGTTAGGGGAAGTATTTAATTTAATAACTAAATTCTCACATTTATCAGATTATTCTATTAACTGGACAAAATCAACACTACTACATTTTACAGAAAATTCCTGGAACCCTGCAAGCCAGGACCCACACTACTCATTTCCTATAGGCAATGTAAAATACTTAGGCATAAAAATCTCACCTAAATTAACTGATTTAATTCATTTAAACTTTACTCCACTTCTGGATAGCATTTATAGTGACTTGGAGTGCTGGAATAATCTTCCTATTTCTCTAATAGGACGAATAGCCACCTTTAAAATGAAAGATTTACGCAAAATAAACAATTTTTTCTCAATGATTCCATTTAAACCTACGTCTAACTGGTTCCAGTTTTTGGACTCGGCCATTACAAAATGTTACTGGAATAAAAAAAGAAAGCAAAGATTAGTCTATCTACTCTTCAGAAAAGTAAATCCAAAGGTCTAGAGGCACCAAATTTTATGCACTACTATATAGCTAACCAGCTACAATATATCATTTTATGGGCTTTTCTCAGATAATATATTTATATCATATACATCCTTGCTCCAAAAGTACTAAATAAAAAAATGGAAACTTTTTACATTATCTGCAAGTTAAAAGTATGATAAAGAAACAAATTCCAACACTTCGGGGTACGCTCCAACGCCTGTTTTAGTTAAAGATATTACCAAACTTTCTCCGACAACAACAAAAAAACTCTCAAAAATATATAAGTTACTTTCGTATACTGATAAAATGTCTTTACCCATCTCGAAATAGGAGACAGACTTGTCTATAGCTCCGGAATCTGACTTTTGGATTCAAGTTTGTGAAAACGTATTTAAAATGACAAAACAAATTTACAACTTATCCAATATAAAATTACTCATAGAACATACTATACTCAATATGTGATGAAGAAAATGGGACTTTGTCTCCAGTGTTTACAAAACACTACAGACACTTATGCACTTCGGTTATGTATTTCTGTCTTAGAAAAAACTTTCCGCTATCTTGGACTGTAGGATCCCTTTATCTCCAAACTTGTGTTTGCTAGGTGACATAACAACTGACTTACCACGTAAACAATTTCAATCTACACTTGTAGCCCTTACTATCGCGAAAAAAACAATTCTTGTTAACTGTAAAAATAAACAAACTCTGAATATCGACCAATGGTCTAACCTCCTCATAAATCACATTTTAATGGAAAAAATATCTGCCTCGAATAAAAACCAAATATTAAAATTTAGAGAAACATGGTCTACGTATATAGAATCTTTTAATCTAAATCTGGTTACTTGATTCTGCCTGTTAGCAAGAGCCACCACATCGCGATAACTTTCTGTATTTGGCAATTTGTAACTAATGGTTGTGTTTTTATAGTCAGGAACCCAGTTGCTGCCAGCAGGATCGAGCAAACTACATCAAATGACACCTTACAGTCACCAGCTTCTCAAGATTCACTTCCAATGGGCACTAAGGGTTAATATTCTGAATCACTGGATGCCAGTGGGTTAATTCTATAGGTGCTGCCCCCCCCTGGCTGGGCGTGGGCGGCTCTGCCCCTCTGTTGGCTGCTGGGTGGTGGCTGTGTCTTGGCCGTTCCCTGGGTCTCCTGGGGGGTTCTGCGTTCCGGTGCTCTCTCTGGTGTACGGGGCGGCGCAGTCCGTGGCTCCGGGCCTGGCGACGCGGTTCGGGACCTGTGTTTTTCTTTAAATCATCTGTCGTTGTTTTTCTTTTGGACATTTTATTTATCATAAGTACTAATGGTATCGTCACTTGGTACTGGTATCGGTGAGTACTGAAGATTTGAGTATTGGTATCAGTCTAAAAAAAGTGGTATTGAACATCCTTAAATAAAACTGTGATTGCAAACTAGCTAGATGACAAATCATCATTTTCCGTATGTCTTTACTTTCTTCATGTGGAGGTTGAGCCTCAAAAATAGCTGATGCATTTAAAGGTGATTACCCTAAGAACATTTCGAACAACATATAGCTAATAGTTTTTGGTCATTTGAGGAAGAATGCCACCACCCCCTTAACAAAACATACACACAGGTCACACAAAAACTGAAAAAACAGCAAAATGTACACAAACAAATACTTCCTGTGTTTAACTGTGGCATTAGACGTGAAATTACTTAGAGAGCACAGGTACTTAACACTGAAAGGACAGAAATCACCTCCCCAGAGACCTTTTATGGTGCGTGTGTGTGTGTGTGTGTGTGTGTGCGTGTGCGTGTGTGTGTGCGTGTGTGTGTGTGTGTGTGTGTGTGTGTGTGTGTGTGTGTGTTGAAAGGAGATAGTAACCATTGTCAGCAGCCACGCTTTCTGATTTCTTAGTGTGACTTAAGCCTTAGGCAGTGTGTTAACAACTCTGGCCTCCCTGTGTTGATTTAATGTGGGGAATTGGCTGCTGCTGCATTGAATCAGACTTGCGCCCATATTGTTCAGCTGGAGGGGATTACACGTTTAGCAGCGAGTGATCTGGCTTCAGTTATAGCACCAGTCTTATCAGCCACTGGGAGCCCAGTCACTGCCTCATTCACAACCCTCCAATACACCTTAATTGGATTTCTTTTTAGAGACAGAGAGGCTCAGACAGCTCATGGCATTCAATTTACCACCTCTCGTGTCAACGTTTAGATCCCTCAACCATTTCTTCTCTTACAGAAAAAGAGGCATCTTCACGTTACAAAAGGAAACTTGCAAAACCCAAATTTATCACTGTTCCCTCACACACTCTTCTACCACCACCACCCTCCTAACCATGTCAGTTATTATATCATTTCAATGAATGCTTGCTAGGAAATGGGCTTATCTCAGCGGCAAAATATCTATTTCTTTCAGGCACTGATTTAGTGTTTAAAGCCCACGGCGAGGACAGGCAGACTGTCAAGCTTTGTGCAGCAGTAAAGCAATGATGTTATCTGTTTCAAGCTAAAATACTGATAAATGGAGAGATGAGGGGAAAGAATGAGAGAAAGAGGGTGGGATGAAAATTGAAGGCAACAGCAGAGTGGGAAGAAAGAGATAATGTAAGATGAAAATAATATTAAATCGGGGAAAGGACAAGGGACGGAGGAATGGAAAGAAATTTGAAAATGAAAAACACAACCAGCTCCACCAGCAGGAGACAATAACAATGATGTATGAAATCACAAGAAGTGACACAAAGAGAAACAACTGCAGCCGCAAACTAGACACTGTATGCATCAGTTAGTATTCAATTTCACATCAACTTCATTTTGTTTACACTTCATGACAAAAAGAATTAACCTGATGTGTAATGGTATTTTCCAACACTAAGCATCGCCCAAACATTACATTTGTGAGTCAAATAGGGAATATACGTAGGGGTAACCCGCTTATGGCTCAGAAGCTGCATATGGCTCTTTCCCAGAGTGTGTCGCACAACACATCCAGACAGTCACATTTTAATTCTGTCAGAGATTTCCCATTTAGGGAGATATTGTAAAGAGCGTCTCAAACGGACAAAAAAGGCCTTTCATGTGACTTCATTCCAAAGTGAAACAGTAAGGGCTAGTAAGGGATAGGGAACCCTGGTCCTCGAGAGCCACTGTCCTGCCTGTTTTCTATGTCTTTCTCCTCAAACACAGCTGACTTAACTGATCAGCTAATCAGCAAGCTCTGTAGAAGCCTGATAATGATCTTGTTCATCAATCAGGTGTGTTGATGAAGGGAGACATGGAAAACATTCAGGACAGCGGCTCTTGAGGACTAGGGTTCTCTACCCCTGGGCTAGTGCATTTAGTGCACAGTAAATTTCGTAGAGTAAATTTTACTTTAAAAAGACAATATTCTGTCCCACTCTAAACAGAGTAAAGTTTTACACTTGGAGTAAATTGCTAAAATCAACAACAACAACAATGTGCTCAAGGGTTGAGGAATAATCCCACAACCTTCAGCACGGAAGACAGCCACTCTACTACTTGAGCTATGCTAGACTTATTGTTAACTAACATATCTAAAGTACCACTGATTGTCACACCCACCCACCTTAGTGGGGCAAAATTCTTTCTCCGCATTTGACCCAACTCCCAAGGGAGCGGTGAGCAGGAGCCGCGCTCGCCGGCCGTGGCTCAGGGTGTAGAGGCGGTCATTCAGCAAACAGAAGGTCGTCTGTCCGATCCCCGCTCTCCCCAAGTCATGTGTTGTTGTGTCCTTGGGCAAGGCACTTCACACACATTGCCTCCAGTGCTACTCACACTGGTGTATGAAAGGTGTGAATTTTTGGTGGTGGTCGAAGGGGCCGTAGGCGCACACTGGCACCCATGCTTCCGTCAGCCTGCCCCAGGGCAGCTGTGGCTACTTAAGTAGCTTACCGCCACCACAGTGTGAATGTGTGAGCGCATGAATAATGCAACCACTGTGGAGCGTCTTTGAGTATCTGATTCGATAGAAAAGCGCTATATATAAATAATTTGGTGATATAACCCCCCCAATTCCAACCCATAATGTTGAGTGTGAAGGAGGAAGGTAAAATGTACTCATTTTTATAGTCTTTGGTATGACCCAGCCAGGGACTGAACCCACAACATCCCAGTCTCAGAGCGGACACTCTACCACTAGTTGGTAAATATTGCTGATATGTCCCAAAGGAGACCAAAAATGGAGGTCTACAAGGATTCCACCTGACACCTGCGATATATTGATTGAGTAGGAGTGGCATGGGTCAGTGGTTAGGTCTCCCAACCTGAAGGTTCTGTGATTGATCCTTAATTGTTGTTTGTTTATTTTTTCGGGGGTGGGGGGGTATTTTCTCTCTTCCGAGTATAAAGTTTACTCTGTTTGGACTGGGACAGAATATAGTCGTTTTCAGCGTAAAATTTACTCTACAAAATTTACTGTGTGGCCGAGACAGCAATACGTCTCTGATGCCAGTCTGAGATTGCTGATGTCATGCGTCACTTCCACTTATGCAGTGGCATTTGACTGGCATCTGCGGCATCTATGTTGCAGATGCCAGTCAAATGCCTCAGACGAGGCACCTGCCTTTGCCTTTCCTCTTTCCTTCGGGAGGTGTCGTCGACTTGATGCCACTGCCATTACTCATTCCACAACATTGTACATTATTTTTGCTTATTTGTGTTTATGAACAACTAGTTTTTTTTTTGTTAGAGGAATACAAGACCAGATATTCTGTGAAATGGTTAATTTCAACTCGTCCCTGAGAAAATGGTCAATTTATGTTGGGCGATTATGATTTTATAGCACTTTTTATGAACATTTTTGCATTAAGAACAGTATTGGCCATTTTGAACAGTCACGTGATCATCGTGACGTGTCGCGTGTGTAAAACACGCATATATGACATGGCCGCTAATGACAACATAGCCATTCACAAGGAATTATTGCGTCCCATGGCGGACATCAAAAGTGGAATTACGCCCTATAGCAAGGAAGCACTTCTTCAAAAGGAGTACTGCCACGGAGGACTCGCCAAAGATTTGTATCCAGCCGAAAGCCAAGATGAAACTGGCCGGCCAGCTCAGCTGAGTCAAAAGTTGGGGACCGTCTACAAGTCAATTGTTAAAGAGGCTCAAATTACCAGTCAAGTCACCATTGACATTGTTCACTCTGGAAATGTAATTTGTGGACAGTCCTTAACCTAGACTGTAAACTTCCGGGTGACCTTTACTCTGCTAGGCCAAGCTACGTTGTTTGCTAAGCACGCTTTTGCCCAAATTAGGAGAGGCCAACCCCCCCTACCCCCACACGGAATGACATGAAACCTGACATGCTGAGGATTATACTTTGATCAGAATTGGCGCAGTAATTGGGATAGAAGGCGGCCTTTTTCTTGTCCATTACGGCAGCAAACATCCATTGAAAGGAACAAAGGCAGCTTTCGTTTACGCACAGAATACGTCATCACGATCACGTGACAAGGATAATGGCGTTCACCACGGTATGTTCTTATTTTGATACTTAATCGGTTTAAAAGAAAATTCAGGGAATAAGATACCAGAGATACTTTTACTCTTTGTACACAATGCTGGAAAATGTTCAAGACATACACTTTATTAAAGTGTATAAATGCATTTGAACAAATACCTGCTGCAGTCAATTTATTAAATATGTTCTTACTTTCTTTGTACATTTTTTAAGTACTCCATAAATTAAGTGCTCTATAAAGTTAAGTTCACTGATTCTTTCCACTTAGGCCTACTATTTATTTACTGCTATAATTTGTTCAAAAGAGAGTGCATTACTGTGACAATGGCGAGGCAGCTCTACGTCACTTCAAATGATGCCTCAACATGACCAAAGTGGACGCTACACTAGGATAAAATACGTTCCTTCTGCAAGAGCAAGATAAATACATGGAAAATGGTACTGCTCAATGCTGCCCATTGTGTTAGGGTGTGGCATGGTTGGGGACCCAATTGCAGGGAAGCAGTGGGAGGAGGCAGAGGAATGGAGTCCAATTATGCTTTAATTAAACAAAATGGGAGGAGAACAAAACACTGTCAGGCAAACACAAAAACAAGTCCAAAATCCCCCCTAAAAAAACAAGCAAGAGATGAGGTGAAAGCAGGACGTGGGGAAACAACATGGACAGACAGGAAATAAGAGAAGAGAATACACAGACTAATTGACGAGGGACACGGCCTAAACTGTAAGAAACTTGTGAGGATGCATTGAAACTGGCTTTCGTGTAGACAGGGCCTCAATACACTTAACTAAGTGATGAAACGAGAGACACCTAGACAAGACACACATGGCTGGGATACTGATTGGCTAGCCCAAGAAGCAGAGTAGGCAAGCACAGGTGGACAAGATCACACTTAACGAGACAAAGGGAAAGGAAAACATAAAAAACTGATCACAATAGAACCAAAAGTAAAACAAGAACACAAAAAACCCAAACCGACCCTAAACCCAAATCATGACAGTAGTTGAGGCTGCAGCGGCTGAGGAGCTGGCGATTGAACAGCAGGCTGCAGCGGCTGAAGTGCGGAAGCTTGGCGCTGCAGCAGCTAAGCAGTTGCTTGGGCTTGTAGAGGATCGGGGGCTTGGGCTTGAGGTTGACTGTGGCTTGGCTTGACTTAGCTGGCTGAACTTGACTTGGCAAGGACATAGACAAAGCATGACGTGGACGTGACAAAGACTGTACATAGGGCTTTTATGGAGCAGGGACAGTGGCCTGCTGCTTCTGTGGAGCAGGGGCTGGAGCCTTCTGCTGCCGATGAGCAGGAACTAGAGCCACATCAGCCTGCCGCCATAGGGAGTAGGGAGCACAAGAGACACTAGAAACCAAGGATAACAAAACCAAGTGAACGTGATGAGAAGGAACAGGAGTAGGCGAGGGACGAAGTGGTGTGGGGACAGGACCATGGTGTGACGGAGGTGGTGCATACACGTTAGCAGGTGTGGGGTTAAAAAAAATGATCAAAAGAAAACTGTGACGAAAGCAGGGAAGTGTTTTTAATGCTATTGTAAAAATCAAGGTCCGTGTCTAAATCTGAAAATCGGAAAGTGAATTAACCCAAAAAGTGCCTTCTTCAACGTCTGTGAGGTCTGAGTCTACATATTAAAAACAATGGGTGGTAAAATAGTGTCAGAGGGCAAAGAGTTGGGTGACCTAAAGAGTTTAGGTAAACGGGAGAGAGAAGACGAGGGGAGTAAACAGGGTTGGTCATCAGGCTGATAGTGCTTAGCACACGACCGGCGGCGTGCCGGTCGGCGCCGGGGTCTTCCCGCTGGGTCCAGGCTTAGTCTATCCATTCTGTGGTGTGGTTGTGGAGCCAAGTGCAGGGAAGCAGAGCAAGGAGGCAGAGGAATGGAGTCCAATTGTGCTTTAACTCTTTCACTGCCAGACGTTTTCCGAAACGGGTTGTCCCCACTGCCAGCCGATTTAAGCATTTTGAGTGATATTTCAAGGTCCACAGAAAATGTTGTGTTTGGACTATGGAAACACACATACTACCAAATGAAAGATTGGACTCTCATCTTTCATCAGAAAAAAAAGTTTGTTTCTAGCTTATTCCGTTCTTCAGTAATCAACAATAGAAAATGGTAACTTTCACCGAAATTCTCTGTTTTGAAACAAAAAGTGGAGAAAAACGGCTTTTTGTGAAACGATGTTATTTCATGCACTTCAGTGAATTGTACACTTCTTTTTGTCCATGAATGATGCCACAAACACCTAAATAGTGCTTTATTTCTATAAAACAGTACCACCAACAATGAAAAAGTCTTTTTTTATAACAAAAAAAACAGTTTATTTACATAGAAAACTAACAATTTGACAAACTATTTACAAAGGTGTACAACAGTGCATGTGTGATTATTTACAATTGTGTGGATGTTTGAACTACATAAATTTCACTTTTGTGTGGTAAACAGTGTAACACTCGCCTGCGTGCAAGGGGACACTGCAAGATTTGCACCACAGCCTTGTCTCACTGCGAATGCCCCTTCGCATGCAGACCCGACACCTTCTTGCTGGCTTTTTTTTCCGGGAAGTAGCAGGCATGTGTTCCAGCGTGTGTTTGGCCATGTTACCATCAAGTCGGCTTTCAGGATCAAAATACGGTGACCTGGTACTTTGTCTGGCTTCCTCCTGCTCTTCCATCCCAACTTCCTCCTGGTCTTGTGGCAACAGCCACCCTCTCACCACCTGCTGGATGAACTCCAAAAAAGGTTGACTCGTCCCATTTTTTTTTTGTACAATATGTAAGCATTGAACATGCATATTTGGAACAGATACGCAACAAACTTTTTGTGCCACTTCAACGTTTTCCGTGTGAATGGGTGGTACGAGATGTTTTGATCCATCTTGTCCACTCCATTCATCTTGGAATTGTAGTCCACAACACAAATTGGTTTTTCGAAAGGCACTTTTTTTTTTTGTGCCTTCCGCCACACCTCCACTGTCCGCATTTCATCTTTGTGAAACGTTGTCACCATCCTCAACAAACGTTTGTCCTGCCATGCCACAATTAAAACATTTGTGTTGTGCCTTACCAGTTTCCCCCCCACCCCAAGGCCAGTGTTGGTTAGGCACGTTATCTCACTGGGTTCACCCCTGTTCTTCCTCAGCGTTCCACAAACATTGGTGCGCGCTGCCAGGAGACGTTCACACAAAGCAATAGAGTTATAAAAATTGTCCATGAATAGTGTGTACCCATTTCCTGGCAGACGATCCAGTAAGTTGAACACTGTATCGGGGAGAGAACAACTAATGCCAACATAAGGTTGCATATTGAAACAATAGCCGGTTTGGGAGTCACACAAAATATATGATTTGATCCCATATTTGACCGGCTTTTGGGGGTTGTACACTTTGAACGAAAGACGTCCCTGGAAACTCATCATTCCCTCATCAATACAAATATTCTTGCCCGGTTGAAACAGTTCCTTGAACTTGTTTACAACGTGATTGAACACAGGACGAATTTTAAATAGTTTGTCGTCTGAACTGTGTGCCGTCTCGTTGTCGTTGAAGTGCAGGAAACTCCAGATGAGCTGGAAGCGGTTTCGAGGCATTGCGCGACTGAAGAATGGTGTCGTCTCTATTTCGTCCTGAGTCCAATACATTTCGATACTGGGCTTGTTTATATACCCAGTAAGGAATTGGAGTGCAAAAAATGTTTTGAGCTCAGACACAGACACTGGCTTCCAAGCACGACTCCTGCAGTGTGGCAGACTTTCAGCCCGTTTTTGCATTGACTGACGTGCAAATAAGTTTGTCTGATCAGCAATGTGCTGCAGAAGTTCGTCTGTGATGAAGAGCTGCAGGAAGTCAACTGGCCGGGTTGAATTCAGCTCTGCTGCGGCACCTCTTGGTCCTGGCTCCACAGTGAAGGGGAAGGAGTTTGGCTGCCAGCCTGCTTCATGCCAGCCAGATTTTTGGGGATCTGCAAATATACATTTCAATATCATATAATATTCATTTTAGATCAGTGTGATGCAATATATATATATATAAATATATATATTTACGTTTTTTCTTGGATCCACTGGTTGATGGACCTTTATTCTGCTCACTCCGAGGAGCGTCACTCTGAGCTGCAGCTGAAAGAAATATATACAATTACAATAATATCGAAAGAGCGTTTTCTTTTGTTGTTGCGGTGTATTGAAAACACTTTTTTTATACCTCTCTTTGTCGTCTTTGCAGTGGGACGTCGCTGTGAGCACGATCCACGATCTATGAATGCACATTCACGTTACACGAGGTGCTAGCAGCGTGCTAGAAAAGTATCTCATAGCAAGTTTGTGCTTACCTTCGACGTCTTCTGCGGATGAAATACTGTCCGAATCACTTTCTCCGTGGTCAGACTGTACCCACTCCTCCGAAGAATATCCATCGGACTCAGGATACTCTTCGTCGTCGTCCGATTGAACGTCCTCGTGCGGAGAAGTGCTCGGTCGTGCACCACGTTTTCCGGCGCTAGCACCGCTAGCCTCCGAGGCCTTAACACGCGGTCGAAGCTGCCGCCGCGTCAACGCTGCAACTTCGGCATCAACCTCATTGTCGCCATCATCATCACCTTCGTCGGATTGAACGTCCTCGCGTGCAGAAGTGCTCGGTCGTGCACGACGTTTTCCGGCGCTAGCACCGCTAGCCTCTGAGGCCTGAGGACGTGAACGAAGCTGCCGCCGCGTCAACGCTGCAGCTTCGGCGTCAACCTCCTTATCACCATCATCATCGCGGTCATCATAATGGTGCACTTTAGCACTGGTTGATGCTTCTCCTTTTCCAAAAAATCGATCAAGCGTGGTCTGCTTCTTACCGTCGGTCGCCATTTTTCGTCTCTTCTCAACTCTCGCCTACTCCTCGACGCTCTAGCCCCGCCTGGCCTTTTATACTACTGACGCCCCACCCGATCTTGTCAAAAGAGAGTCATCGCTGCCCTCTAGGGGCCAAAAATAGTCCTTAGGCACAACAGACAGACTTGAAACTTTGACCAGACATGCCGGAGGGTTTCCTCTACCCGTTTCAAAAAAATAAAAATAAATCATTGGATGACGTCTTTAAACGTCAGTGGCAGTGAAAGAGTTAATTAAACAAAACAGGGAGGAGAACAAAACATTGGCAGGCAAACACAAAAACTGAGTCCATATTCCAAGTAAAAAAAACACTCAAGAGATGAGACGTAGCAACAGCAGGACATGGGGATGCAACACAACAGCAACAATGAACGGACAGACAGGAAACAAGAGACTAAGGCCTTGTCCAGACGGAAGCAAAGCCGGCTTCATTCCTCAAACAAATCTCGTACACACAGAAGCATTTCAAGACTTGCGTGTGTCCAAAAGAAGACGCTAAGGACGTTTAACAGCTGTAATGTAATGCCAAGTCTGGAGTGGTGCTGTAGCGCAGCTGAACGTGAGAATAAAGAAGCAAAATACTATAAACAAGCTAAGGAGGCTGCGCAAAACAACTACGACACGGCTATTGTTGACATTTAACATTTTCAATTTATATTTTTACTGTTTTTGAAGTTACTTATAAGTATATAGATGCCATATAACTATGTGTAGTTAAATGAATAACACTGTGGTAATGTTTTGTGAAATATATTGGAATCTCTCACTCCCTTCCAGCTCTTGAAATAAGAATGTGTATGTTTTAAAAGTTGTCAAGTTCTCATGTCATTAGTCATTTGGTCGTAAAAACTGAAGGTCCAAGGTCAAACCCTGTCTACATCATTTCTCCGAGGCTGGTGGGGAGCTGAGATAATCGTATCAGTATCATCATGTCTGCTTATTAAGAACACTAATTCTTTGTCAAGTCTAAGGGCGGGAGTATTCTTTTTACAAGTATAAAGCAACTGTATGTTTTCATATTCGTCACACTGGAAGCTTAACATCACCTTCGAAAGTAAGCTATTCTCCTGTGTCTTTAAGAACTCTTAAATAAACTCCTTAAAGGAACTTTTTCATACGATCTCAATTCTGCAATTTATTTGAACACGCAAAAGATTACACTTAATAAAGTAATCAAATAATGCCTTCACTATCCACCATTGTTGTTGATGCGAGAATTGGAGCATACGTCATCAAACTGCGACAATGGTTTGCGATCGGTTTCAAGCTCCGAAACCATTCTGTGGACGAACGGCCTAAACGGTAAGAAACTTGTGAGGATACATTGAAACTGGCTTTCGTGTAGACAGGGTCTCCATACACTTAACTAAGTGACGAAACGAGAGACACCTAGACAAGACACACATGGCTGGGACACTGATTAGCTAACACAAGAGGGAGAGCAGACAAGCACAGGTGGACAAGGTCACGTTTAATGAGACAAAAGAGAAAGAAAAACAAAACAATCAGATCACAGATCATGGCAGATCACAATAGAACCAAGAGTAAACAAGAACATAAAACAACCAAACCAAAAACCCAAATCATGACACATTGTAGGCAGCTGAAAACACACAGACATTATTTGTCTAACCTGTTTGGGTTCACCCTCAAGGCAGAGACAACGTTTGACCACCGGAAATACTCAAGCCGATGTAAACAAATATGACGCTTGCAGCAAAGAACCACACTTCTGGAGTGAGGAGGAAACCGGCTGCTTTATTTAGCGCGGTGAGTAATAGTAGTACATATAATGTTTTTTATAATAGTAGTACATATAATGTTTTTTATTGAACGCAGTAAGCTAAAAGCGGAACTGACGTTATTTACGTAATTATGCTGTCCGTGCATCGCGGTCCAAACGGGATTTTCCAATCAAGTACAAATGACATGTAAACAAGAGTAACTCGGTCCCCTCCGCAACGTGTTACCCCGATTGTTTCAGAAACCGGAATTCTGACCTTAACCCATGCATGCATGTAAACGTAGTCTGAATATTGGTAATATTCTGGATTTGAAAGAAATGTATTCACTGCATGTAAACATGACCATTGACTTCCAAATGGGCTTGCCCATACCTCTACTGACCGGAGCTGTGACCAAGTGTTTGATGTCAGTTGTGACAATAATCTCTAAATCCGTTTGTGGACTCCGATTGTGACAGATGCCCTCAAAAATGATGGAATTCTTTACGACCTTTTTTTGCCAGTGGTATTCCTGAGGCGGCTGAAGTGGAATGGAGGCAAAAACTCAGGGGTGGAAGGAGGAAGAGGAAGATAAATGGATGGTTTTGTACATAATGTATATTAGATAATATATGTACAACACAAAATGAGATGATAAGCCAAGGCTTATTGCGCGAGCAAATTTGCTTGTCCAACTTTCATGCAAGTCAAGTTTATTTATATAGCCTTTAATCACACAAGTGTCTCAAAGAGCTTCACATGTCCACAGTTGATAAATATTAACGGCATCCCCTGATCGAACCACAAGCGGGCAAGGAAAAACTAATAATAATAAAAAACATCAGGGAAAAAATGAGAAACCTTGAGAAGGGACCGTAAATGTGGTAATTCCACTTCCAGGTTGACCAGGATGCAATGGATGCCAAATGGGAAACAATTTACATAGTTTATGATACAACACAATATGAACTAGAAGAGTGCCAAAGTCCATTTAAGATGTTGAAGCACTGCAAGAAGATGTCGTCAGGAAAGTGGGTCCTCATGCAAGCCCAGCCCGGTAAATTGGGGCAGCTATATCCATGGCGGCAACTTCGAGTCTGAGTAACAGTCCCACCGTACGCCAAATTAACCAGAAAGAAATAAAAGGGGAAATGACGATTTTGTCAAATACACCCCTATGTATGAAATGGCCCAGAAGAAGAAGCAATTGCAAATTTGGTGGAAAAAGAGTGCCTTTCAGCAAACGTATAAAATGGTGTATATCTCCATATGTCAAACCAATGTTTTTAATCAATGCCCTAAATACTGTATGTGCTGTCTTTTTAGTCTTGGCATGTCCTGTTTATTCTGGTCCATTTCAATTGAGACTAAACTAGGTTCAACAACTTCAATCAATATAAGTCTAATTTACAGTTTTATTTAAAATATTGTTCTATTCCTGCACACAAGCTCACTAAGTTATTTTGATATTGGCTCAAAGAAATCCAATCCATCTGGCCTAGGTGGTCGAGGATCAGATGGGTAAAATCCCGTTCAGAGAATCCGGCAGAGGAAGTGATTTTAATTAAAGATAAGTGGTTCAGAAAGCTATACTGCACGTGTTAATCTGAATCCAATAAAGTGGTTGTAGCAGCTAGGAGGGCTTTGCAAAGCAAAGGCTCTATTGAAGAACTGCATTTTATTTAGCTGGGAATCGATGCAGATCGACACCACTTAACATGCAAATAATGTTCAGGTAGGCTAATGGCTTCCTGGTGATTGTGCACCATCAACAACTTAACTCCTTTTCACTGACTACCCCTTCACACACTTTTAACCTGTTGTATAACTTTCTATCATCTATTGCCTCAATCTTCCTAAGGTTTTAAAGAAAAAAGAAAAACATCACCCAATGCTCCACTGCCTACTCCTTTTACATATCATAAATTAAAAATATTCTAGATATTTGGCCATTTAAAGAAATGAGAAATTCTGAGATTATTGATCACTCAATAAACAAGCACTGATACCAATAAAATGTGAATAAAGTCAATATAACCCCTTGCTGATGTGTGTGTGCTAGCTAGAGGCACTTTATTGGAGATTCTGTGGATCAATAAAGTGTATTTGTGGGTCAGCCTGTAGCTATCCTTCCAATTACACATTTCCAACAGCGAGGCCAAGCGCGTCACTTTATAAATGCCCTATTGGATAAGCTCAAAGAAGCATCAGTGTGCACGTACACATAAATAGATAGAGCTTTACAAGCTAAGCATTCTTGAATTGATTTGTTAAACATTGCTGTGAGCCTGGGAACTCTCTGCAACTTTGTAATTACTGTGAAAGCTGACACTGTATGTGTTGTGATTGTGCGAGTGTCTAGGGGGTGTGCCCAATTAAGCCACTATGCGATTGTGTTGTGAACAATTCAGAGATCAAATTATTTTAAAATAAATTATTTGATTAGATTATCTGAAATCACTACATATAGTAGCTTAAAGCAAACCAACTCTCCTCTTACCTCTCCTTTTATTTTTAACATTCAAAACTGGCAGATGCCGATTCAGATGTTTGGCCGAGGAAAATCTTAATTAGGGTTGGGAATTGATAGGATTTTAACTATTACATTTCCATTTTCGATTCTGCTTAATGATTCATTTCTTTATCAATTCTCTTCTTGATACTTTTTTTGGGGAAACAATTATAATAAAGAGATAGATTACCATCCACATTGTTATTTCTTAATTGTATTTGTAAACAAGATACATGTTTAAAAGTAACATGACCTTACAAACCCAACAGTAAGGTCTTAAAAAGTCCACTTCTTAGGACTCCTCAATGGGGTGGCATGGGGTCACCTGAAAAAAAAAAGTTTTTGAAAATTGTTGTTGTGCAACATGCGTGGTGTCGTCATCCTCAATTTCTTAGACCATATATAAAAAAATAAAAATACATCGGTCACATTACCTCAGAGATTGTATTTTGTGCCATCCCATGTGGAAATGTGTGTTAGTATATTTGGATATTTGTAACCGACTTGTAATTTTAAGGAATGGAAAATTTCTTGACTCCTTTAAAATTAAACTATAATTAGAGTTGCGAGCAGCTATAGTGCCCTCACAACCCTGGCCACGTTGGGGTACTTGCATGATGGGGTCCTATTACATAGGACAAGGACCCCAAAAAAATAAATGTTTTTGCCAAGCCTTGTGTGTGCAAAGATTCATTAAAAGGCCAAACATGGCACACAATTCCCAAAATAAAATAAAAATGGCGGACTTCTGTTAGGCTGGGCATTTGACTACAAAAGAGATTTTTGTAGGTCTTAGGCTTTGTAGGTATGCCTCTCAATTTTTATGAATTTAGATGAATCATACAAATCGGAAATCTTTCATTAAAAATTTAAATCTCTAAAATATTCATGTTCATGACAGGTCTGATGTGTGTGCAAAATTTCATGAGTTTTCGCCCATGTTTAGACCTTCAAAAACAGCATAATTTTTCTTTGCAAACAATGCAACACTATGGCAATGGCGTTCGACGGAATGAAAAGTTTTCGATAACTTTTCATCTGTAGCATTTTAAGATGAAACACGCCAAGTTTCAAAACAACTGGATATATTCTGTAGGAGTTCATTAAAATATAACCTCTATAAATGGGCAAAAAAATAAAAATAAATTCCAAAGTAAATCAAAATGGGTCCTGTTAGGTTTAGCATATGGCTCCAAAATATTTTTTTTGTATGTAGAGGACTGTTACATATGCCTTCAAATTTTCATGGCTCTAGGTGAACTGTACAACCAGTATGCTTCGTTAGGAAGGAATTTGGAACGCAAAATTTGATGACCCTCCCCTCAGGGACTTCCTGTTAGGTTTAGCACATAGCTCCAAAATACTTTTTTGTACGTCGAGGGCTGTTACATATGTCTGCAAATGCTTTGAAGTTTGAAATCAATCGGGTTAACTGAGTAGGACAAGAGGGGGAAGTATGACCCTGTAAATGTGTAAAATGGGCCAAAATTGGACATTTAAATATCCCTCACTTCCTGATCATTTTAGGGCAGGGGTGCTCAAGTTCGGTCCTCGAGAGCCTCTATCCAGCCTGTTTTCCATGTTTCCCTCCCGCAGCACAGCTGAATCTAATGATTGCTAATCAGCAAGCTTTGCAGAAGCCTGATAATGATCCTGATCATGAGTCAGGTGTGGTAGTGGAGAGAAACATGGAAAACAGGCTGGATAGGGGCTCTCGAGGACCGAACTTGAGCACCCCTGTTTTAGGGCAGTGTTTTTCAACCACTGTGCCGCGGCACACTAGTGTTCCGTGAGATATAGTCAGGTGTGCCATGGGAAATTATCCAATTTCACTTAATTGGTCTAAAAACATTTTTTAGAAACAAATTAATTATTATCTGCCAATAACGTGTTGTTGTCGGCTGTGAGAGCAGTGTGGCGGAAGAGTGGCAGTAATCATAAATCTTCGCCTGTAGGTGGCAGCACGTCGCTAGTTGTTGATTGCCCTCTACTTTGAAACAAGGATTAGTGATGCATGGATGGCGGCAGGTGCCTAGCAAAACAAAACGGTGACAGTGATGCAAA
Organism: Vanacampus margaritifer; assembly: GCF_051991255.1. Lineage (NCBI taxonomy): Eukaryota > Metazoa > Chordata > Actinopteri > Syngnathiformes > Syngnathidae > Vanacampus > Vanacampus margaritifer. Next base: position 2,376,688 of record NC_135441.1, on the reverse strand, counting down.
AGTTTTTGAAAAGGAAAAATGCTAACTCCGAACCGGACCCTGGACAGAATTCGGACCCAGATGAAGGCCCTTGTATGAGTGGTGGTCAAAAGACAGCAAAGACGGCGAGCTCGACCAAGGCCTCTAGCGCGCGACAGTACAACGAAAGCTATCTTTCACTTGGATTTACCTTTACCGGGGATGAGACGAAACCGATACCGTTGTGCCTGGTGTGTGGTGAAAGGCTATCAAACAGTGCTATGGTGCCAAGTAAGCTTAAACGCCATCTCCAAACGAAACACCCTTCTCTCCAAAACAAGGATGTGGGCTATTTTGTTCGTCTGCGTGAACACATGGAGAAACAGACAACTTTTATGAGGAAAACCACAAAGGTAAACGAGAAAGCCCTGAAAGCTAGCTACCACGTCGCTGAACTGGTTGCTAAGTCAAAAAAATCCCACACTGTGGCAGAGACATTGATACTGCCAGCCTGCAAAGCTATTGTGAATGAGATGCTTGGACCTGAAGCGGCTAAGGAAATAGCCAAAGTTCCTCTCTCAGATAACACAATTTCCAGACGTATTGATGACATGTCTGCAGACATTGAAAGTGTGGTTTTGGAAAAGATCCGGATCAGTGAGAAATTTGCATTGCAACTGGATGAGTCTACTGATATTAGTGGACATGCTCAACTATTGGCCAATGTGCGTTTTGTGGATGGAGACGCGATCAGAGAAAACTTCCTTTTTTGCAAGGTATTGCCAGAAAAAACGTCAGGAGAGGAAATTTTTCGCGTCACATCAGAATACCTTGAAAAAGGAAGACTTAAGTGGGAAGACTGCACAAGTGTCTGCACTGATGGAGCTGCGGCCATGGTCGGGCGCATCAAAGGCTTTGTAAGCCGAGTGAAGCAGAGGAACCCAGATGTGATTGTTACGCACTGTTTTTTACACCGCGAGGCCCTTGTAGCCAAGACTTTACCAGCCGACCTAGTTCCTGTGTTGGATGATGCTGTGCGCATGGTGAACTTTGTTAAGTCACGACCTGTGAAAAGTCGCATATTTGCAGTTTTGTGTGAAGAAATGGGAGCGACGCATAAAGCGTTGCTGTTTCATACGGAGGTTCGATGGTTGTTGCGCGGCAAGGTGCTCGCCAGGGTGTACGAACTGCGAGAGGAACTTAAATTGTTTCTGACAAATGAGAAGTTCGATTACGCAAAGCTGCTTGCAAGTGATGAGTGGTGTGCAAAGCTGGCATACCTGGCAGATATTTTTCATCATCTGAATGATCTGAACACACGAATGCAAGGTCGAAATGAAAACTTCCTTACTAATTGTTGGATTTTATTTCTATATTAATATAAATTTAAGTTAATAATCTGACTCCAATTTGTGACCTTACCAAACTATCACTCATCCAACAATAGCATGCTCGTTCTGCAATAGAAAGGTATCAGGAAGCCGGCATTTTCACACACGAGTGGATTTATTCCTAACACTCAAATCTAATACATCACAGCTGGGGTCCCGGGTCCCTACCCATACAATTCTATACGTCTCTGTCTCAAGCAGCCAACGTAGTCTCATCCGAGTTGCCCCAGTGAATAGTTATACTACACAATATTTAAATGACACAGAAACAAAGGCATCCTGGCATTATTCTATTGGCTATGTGTTTTCTGCAGTTTAACTTTAGCTTGCTTCTCATTG